>NW_017218810.1:0-11708 GCF_001704415.2 Capra hircus | reverse complement strand
CAAATATGCATAGAACTAATGCAAAATGAAAACACAAACAACCGCAAAACCTGTGGGACACTATAAAAGCAGTGCTAAGAGGAA
The DNA here is from genome assembly GCF_001704415.2 of Capra hircus. Classification (NCBI taxonomy): domain Eukaryota; kingdom Metazoa; phylum Chordata; class Mammalia; order Artiodactyla; family Bovidae; genus Capra; species Capra hircus. Next base: position 11,624 of record NW_017218810.1, on the reverse strand, counting down.
AGTTCATAGCAATACAGGCATACCTCAAGAAACAAGAAAAAAGTCAAATGAATAACCTAACTCTGGCAACTAAAGAACTAGAAAAGGAAGAGTTGGAGAACCCCAGAGTTAGTAGAAGGAAAGAAATCTTAAAAATTAGGGCAGAAATAAATGCAAAAGAAACAAAAGAGACCATAGCAAAAATTAACAAAGCCAAAAGCTGGTTCTTTGAAAGGATAAATAAAATTGACAAACCCATTAGCCAGACTCATCAGGAAGCAAAGAGAGAAAAATCAAATCAATAAAATTAGAAATGAAAATGGAGAGATCACAACAGACAACACAGAAATACAAAGGATCATAAGAGACTACTATCAGCAGTTGTATGCCAATAAAATGGACAACGTGGAAGAAATGGACAAATTCTTAGAAAAGTACAATTTTCCAAAACTGAACCAGGAAGAAATAGAAAATCTTAACAGACCCATCACAAGCACAGAAATTGAAATGGTAATCAGAAATCTTCCAGCAAACAAAAGCCCAGGTCCAGACGGCTTCACAGCTGAATTCTAACCAAAAATTTCGAGAAGAGCTAACACCTATCCTCCTCAAACTCTTCCAGAAAATTGCAGAGGAAGGTAAACTTCCAAACTCATTCTATGAGGCCACCATCACCCTAATACCAAAACCTGATAAAGATGTCACAAAAAAGGAAAACTACAGGCCAATATCACTGATGAACATAGATGCAAAAATCCTCAACAAAATTCTAAGCAATCAGAATCCAACAACACATTAAAAAGATCATACACCATGACCAAGTGGGCTTTATCCCAGGGATGCAAGGACTCTTCAATATCCGCAATCAATCAATGTAATTCACCACATTAACAAATTTGAAAAATAAAAACCATATGATTATCTCAATAGATGCAGAGAAAGCCTTTGACAAAATTCAACATCCATTTATGATAAAAACTCTCCAGAAAGCAGGAATAGAAGGAACATACCTCAACATAATAAAAGCAATATATGACAAACCCACAGCAAACATTATCCTCAATGGTGAAAAATTGAAAGCATTCCCCCTAAAGTCAGGAACAAGACAAGGGTGTCCACTTTCACCGCTACTATTCAACATAGTTCTGGAAGTTTTGGCCACAGCAATCAGAGCAGAAAAAGAAATAAAAGGAATCCAAATTGGAAAAGAAGAAGTAAAACTCTCACTGTTTGCAGATGACATGATCCTCTACATGGAAAACCCTAAAGACTCCACCAGAAAATTACTAGAGCCTAATCAATGAATATAGTAAAGTTGCAGGATATAAAATCAACACACAGAAATCCCTTGCATTCCTATACACGAATAATGAGAAAGTAGAAAAAGAAATTAAGGAAACAATTCCATTCACGCATTGCAACGAAAAGAATAAAATACTTAGGAATATATCTACCTAAAGAAACTAAAGACCTATATATAGAAAACTATAAAACACTGATGAAAGAAATCAAAGAGGACACTAATAGATGGAGAAATATACCATGTTCATGGATCGGAAGAATCAATATAGTGAAAATGAGTATACTACCCAAAGCAATTTACAAATTTAATGCAATTCCCTGTCAAGCTACCAGCCACATTTTTCACAGAACTAGAACAAATAATTTCAAGATTTGTATGGAAACACAAAAAACCTCGAATAGCCAAAGCAATCTTGAGAAAGAAGAATGGAACTGGAGGAATCAACTTGCCTGACTTCAGGCTCTACTACAAAGCCACAGTCATCAAGACAGTATGGTACTGGCACAAAGACAGACATATAGATCAATGGAACAAAATAGAAAGCCCAGAGATAAATCCACACACATATGGACAACTTATCTTTGACAAAGGAGGCAAGAATATACAATGGAGTAAAGACAATCTCTTTAACAAGTGGTGCTGGGAAAACTGGTCAACCACTTGTAAAAGAATGAAACTAGATCACTTTCTAACACCGTACACACAAAAATAAACTCAAAATGGATTAAAGATCTAAATGTAAGATCAGAAACTATAAAACTCCTAGAGGAGAACATAGGCAAAAACACTCTCAGACATAAATCACAGCAGGATCCTCTATGATCCACCTCCCAGAATTCTGGAAATAAAAGCAAAAATAAACAAATGGGATCTAATTAAAATTAAAAGCTTCTGTACAACAAAGGAAAATATAAGCAAGGTGAAAAGACAGCCTTCTGAATGGGAGAAAATAATAGCAAATTAAACAACTGACAAACAACTAATCTCAAAAATATACAAGCAACTTCTGCAGCTCAATTCCAGAAAAATAAACGACCCAATCAAAAAATGGGCCAAAGAACTAAATAGACATTTCTCCAAAGAAGACATACGGATGGCTAACAAACACATGAAAAGATGCTCAACATCACTCATTATTAGAGAAATGCAAATCAAAACCACAATGAGGTACCACTTCACACCAGTCAGAATGGCTGCGATCCAAAAATCTGCAAGCAATAAATGCTGGAGAGGGTGTGGAGAAAAGGGAACCCTCCTACACTGTTGGTGGGAATGCAAACTAGTACAGCCACTATGGAGAACAGTGTGGAGATTCCTTAAAAAATTGCAAATAGAACTACCTTATGACCCAGCAATCCCACTTCTGGGCATACACACGGAGGAAACCAGAATTGAAAGAGACACATGTACCCCAATGTTCATCGCAGCACTGTTTATAATAGCCAGGACATGGAAACAACCTAGATGTCCATCAGCAGATGAATGGATAAGAAAGCTGTGGTACATATACACAATGGAGTATTACTCAGGCCGTTAAAAAGAATTCATTTGAATCAGTTCTGATGAGATGGATGAAACTGGAGCCAATTATACAGAGTGAAGTAAGCCAGAAAGAAAAACACCAATACAGTATACTAACACATATATATGGAATTTAGGAAGATGGCAATGACGACCCTGTATGCAAGACAGGAAAAAAGACACAGATGTGTATAACGGACTTTTGGACTCAGAGGGAGAGGGAGAGGGAGATGGTGGGACGATTTGGGAGAATGGGAATTCTAACATGTATACTGTCATGTAAGAATTGAATCGCCAGTCCCATGTCTGACGTAGGGTGCAGCTTGCTTGGGGCAGGTGCATAGGGATGACCCAGAGAGATGTTGTGGGGAGGGAGGTGGGAGCGGGGTTCATGCTTGGGAACGCATGTAAGAATTTAAGATTTTAAAATTAAAAAAAAAAATAAATAAAAAAAAAAAAATAGAAAAGGAAAAAAAAAAAAAAAAAAGAATGGATTTGAATCAGTTCTAATGAGGTGGATGAAACTGGAGCCTATTATACAGAGTGAAGTAAGCCAGAAAAAGGAAAAAAGAAAAAGAAAAATAAAAACAAAACAATACAGTATACTAAGGGATATATATGGAATTTAGAAAGACGGTAATGATAACCCTGTATGCAAGATAGCAAAAGAGACATAGATATATAGAACAGTCTTTTGAACTCTGTGGGAGAGGGAGAGGGTGGGGTGATTTGGGAGAATGGCATTGAAACATGTATAATATCATATAAGAATTGTTATTTTCCAATAAATAGACTTGCATATCTTAGCTCAATGCAAGTCCCTTTCAAATGAATGAGACTAAATATGATTTAAAGAGTAAATGGTCAATGCATGTATTATAAAAGTAATCTGGGCAGGTTACATCAATAACTGAGATGGATGGATGCATGTAAATTTTAATCAAGATATTATCTTCATTCAGGATTAAAATAATTTTAGTAAAGAGATATAGATTTGTAATTTCACAATGAACTTAACCCAAAAGTTTCTATATGAGTCAGAAAAAAAAAATAATTTAAAATTAAGAATATCTCTTGTATAGTTTTTTTTTTTTTTTTTTTTTCCTCAAAAAGCTAGTTGGGAAACTCTGTTCAATATTCTGCAATAGCCTACATGGAAAAATAACCTAAAAAAGAGTGGATATATGTCCATGTATAAATAATTTGGGCTTCCCTGATAGCTCAGCTGGTAAAGAATCTGCCTGCAATATAGGATAGTTGAATCTGATCCCTGGGTTGGGAAGATACCCTGGAGGAGGACATGGCAATCCACTCTAGTACTTTTGCTTGGAGAATCCCCATGGACAGAGGTGCCTGGAGGGCTACAATCCATGGTGTTTCCAAAGAGTAAAGAAGTAAAGAGTCTTCTGCTGTACTGTGATAGAGCACACAGAAACCTGTCCATATATCACATGGACACTCAGATGTGAGTGAAATTATCCAGTAAATCTAGGATTCCAGTGTAAGGCAGAATGTAGTTGTAATACCTGATGTTTTGAAACAGCCTGTAAGACCATCCATTTTAGAACTCTCCAACAAAAACATGAGCATTCATTTTATGATGGATTATTTCAATCTTTAAAAATAAGAAAACTATTTCCCTGCAGGATATTTTATTAAGCAGATTAGAAATCATGTGAATGGCGTAAAGGTAGAGAGTATTTTACATTTCTATGAGAAACCATGAAAAATAAAAATGCTCACATTATTGCTTATTTTTGCTAAAAGTAGTGAAGATTTCAAAAAAGCTAACAGATACAATTAAATACTAGAAGAGGATGGAATTGAAATGACAAGTATAAAAGGAAAACTTCTCTCAGGATGACAATTAATAAAATGTTGACTTTTGAAACTTATAAACATCTGGTATAGTCAAAATTATAAAACAGCAAGTCCTAAAATAAAACAGAAATAAGTGAGCATAAGAAAGAAAGTGAAGTCACTAAGTTGTGCCCGACTCTCTGCAACCCCATGAAAAGTAGCCTGCACCAAGCTCCTCCATCCATGAGATTTTCAAGGCAAGAGTACTGGAGTGGGTTTCCATTTCCTTCTCCAGGGAATCTTCCCAACCCAGGGATTGAATCCAGGTCTCTCACACTATAGATAGGCTTTTTACTGTCTGAGACACCAGGGAAGTCCATCAAATAAGCAACATACTTAGAGAAAAGAGTAATTATAAGGAAATAAACATAAAGCCCATCCTTAACAGGTATGGTCTAAGAATAGGAGCTGAAAATATATCTGACACTTCGCATATAAGGTCTATTTGTAAGAATCATATTAGTATTGATATTATAATTATGAACATTGAAGAATAAAACACATAGTAAATGCATCACTGTTGTTAGATTTGGAAAAAAAAAAAGAATAGAAATTGAGGTATCACTTATAGGAGAAAAGGATAGAAAATATAAAATCAAAAGTATTAAAAAACATAAAAATAGAATATTAGAATTTCAAATGTTATATAGATTTATTATTTTAAAAATATATTTTCATGTACGATTCACTGAAAAAGCTAACAAAGATATCATATCTTTCCACATGCTTAATGCTTCTATTTTTTTTTTTCTTGTTCTTTTTAAACTGTTGGGGCAATTAATTTTATTTCTATCAGACCCATAAATGCATAGATTGTCATGCTAACACGGGGTGGGTGCAGTCAGTCAACTTTACAATAATAACAGTAACAATGTCTTCCCGTAATTATCTCCATGTCATCCTCAAAGGTTATAGTGTGTGTAACGTTATTTTCAGCAAAGTTCTTTATGTGTATCATGTTTGAATTTGTGTAAGTTCCTCTAAAATTTGTTTTCAAACTATGCAATATCAGTCACATGTTAATCTTAATTTCTAAGTCTCACTTTCTACTAAAAGGAAAGATGGTCCATGGGTGAATAATTGCTATTTATTCTTTGCCATCTGAACTTATATTATTCCATATTTTATTTTTTCCCCTTGGTAGAAGAAAGCTTAAATGTCGATTTCAAATTGACTAAGTATTTTTCAGCTATTTTAGATTTTTAAGACTCCCCTCCCTACTCTGTTAAGATAAGATGTAACTCTAAAGATCTTTATAGTGCATGGGGATGATCCAGAGTATGATATGGGGTGGGAGGTGGGAGGGCGATTCAGGTTTGGGAGCTTGTATACACCTGTGGTGGATTCATGTCAATGTATCACAAAACCAATACAGTACTGTAAAGTAAAATAAAGTAAAAATTTAAAAAAAAAGAGAGAGGGATATATAAAATAAAATAAAATACATAATTGCAGATCCTTTTTTTAATAGAATGCATTAAATTTATGTACTAAAAAAATACATAAAAAGAGATGCTTCACAAAAATGTTTGATATTTTATCCTTTAAAATATTCCACACTATACTTAAAAATGAATACTATTTAAGCTAAATATGAAAATGAAAAACAATTATGAAAGTGTTAGATGAAAATATGAAGACTTGTTTTTTAATCTATGGCTTCGTAGAACTTTCTGAGGCTAGGAATAAAACAGATAAGAAATAGTAGAATTATTGACAAATTCAAAATATGCTGATATAAGAAATTATGATTAACTGTAAAAGAATAGAAGAAAATGTATTCAGTAGAAAAAAGAAAATGGATAGTATCAATACCCAAAAATGGTCTTATAAATAGTAAGGAAAAATTATCAATTCAAGGATAAAAATGGACAAAGAATATGGCCATTCAATTCAGAGAAAAATTGGAAATAGAGAATATAAGACAAAAAACTTCATTTTTCAAAACAATTCAAGTTAAACCAATGGCAAATTAATGTATTTTCTTGATTATTTAATCAGTCAATTTAAAAAATCATATGTTGTCTTGGAAAGGTTGTTGAAAACCAGTCATTTGATAAAACTTTATATTGGATGCATTTTTTTGCAAAGTAATCTGACAGTATCCAAAAAAATGTAAGATACTTTTTAAACTAACAAAATCGCTTAGTAGGAATTTATTATGCTACAATATGATCAGTCATGTAGATAACAAAGATAATATAAATTTATGTGGAATGACTTGGAAAGAAAAGTTTAGCACGATCTTATGAATTAGAAATTATGCATCCTCTACGAAACAACAGGGTCAATGACAGTGAATGTGCTAAAAGCTGCAATTTCCTGGCCTGGGCTTGGCGCACTGAGTCCCCAAGACCTTTTTATATTGAGTCTATGATTTCAGAACCTTTTTCACAGTAGAACCAAGATGTTTTACTTTGCATTTTCAGTGTTGTGATATTCGAACTCATGATGGAAAAGTCATGTGAGTAACACTGCTTGCTGGCATCTAAGCAAAAAGGCATTGTCACCAACCTGCACTAGTCATTGTACTATTCACCACTACACATAGTTGGAAAATTTGATAGTATTTATTACCATTATAAAATGTCAGTTTTCAAATGATAACTAAAACTTTGAAAAGCAATGAACTAAAATTTTCAAAAGCAATGAAAAGCAATTAACCATCATGAACCTAATAGTTTCCTTACACTTACAGACTTTTCTTATGAGATTAGTATGGATACTAGCAAATTTGACCTTTGACTCAGAGGGAGAGGGTGGGATGATTTGGGAAAATGGCATTGAAACATGTATACTATCATGTAAGAATCTAATCGCCAGTCTATGTCCAATGCAGGATACAGCATGCTTGGGGCTGGTGCACAGGGATGACCCAGAGGGATGTTGTGGGGAGGGAGGTGGGAGGGGGGTTCATGTTTGGGATTGCATGTACACCCGTGGTGGATTCATGTCAATGCATGGCAAAACCAATACAGTATTGTAAAGTAAAATAAAGTAAAAGTAAAAATTAAAAAAAAAAAGACAAAAACACAGAAAAAAAAATTTTTATGAAGATGTTGATACTTAGAAGAGTTGAATTTCTTGATGAGCCAGTATTTTCTAAATAACCAACATAAATGAATTTACTAAATCATGAGTAGGTTAAAGATCATTCAAAGTTCAAGTTAAATCAATACATTTTGATGAACAGAGACAAATATTCACTAATCCAATATTGTAATCAAATTTTGAGAATTTACTACTTCCTGAGTTTAGCAGTTTCAAAGGATACCTATAATTGTATGGAAAAGTTATTAAAATACTTCTCCACTTGTTTGCTGAAACTGAGACTCTCTTCCATTTTTCTTATCTTTGTTCATTTGTATTTTGTTGTTTATATATGGACTAATATAATATTTCCGTCTCTATGTCTGACTTATTTAACTAAGAATAACACCCTCTGGGTGCATCCATGCTCTCACATAATGGCAAGATTTCGTCCTTTTTTATAGCTGGGAGATATGTCATTGTGTGTATCTATGTACCACATATTTTTTCATTCATCTATTGATGATCCCTTAGCTTGTGTCCATGCCTTGGCTAATGTAAATAATGCTGCAATTAACATAAGGGTTATGTTTTTCTAATTAGTGTGTTTGTTTTCTTCCGATAAATATGCTGCAGTGAATTGTTAGATCATATGGTGGGGAACGAGGGAAATAAATGAGGAAGATTACGAGGTACAAACTTCAAGCTGCAAAAATAAACTGAGTCATAGTTATGAAAATTTACAGAGTGGTGAATACAGTCAATAATTATGTATTTGTGTGCTGACAGGTGGTAATTAGACTATTGAGGTGATCATTTTGAAAGATATAAACATACCAATTCACTAGTTCTATAAAAAAAGACTTCATAGTTTTGTAGGTAAGTTATACTTAAAAAACAAACTCATACAAATAGAGATTAGACTTATGGTTATATGAAGTGAGTGTGGGGGAGGGTGTATGAATGAAAACTGTCAAATGTATAAAATAACAGATAAATAAATATTAGAAAAGTAATGTACAACATGATAAATATAGTTAACATTGTTGTATGTTAAATATGAAGGTTAAGGGAATAAATTTTAAGAGTTTCCATCACAAGAAAAAAAAAACTTTTTTCAATTTAATTTTGTATAATATAAGGTAATGGATGTTCACTAAACTTACTTTAATAATCATCTTATGATGCCTATAAATCAGGTCATTATGTTGTATACCTTAAAGTTACACAGTCTGCATATCAATTATATTTCAATAAAACTAGAAAAAACAAAATGCTAAAAAAGAGATAGTTCTTCATTTGTCAGGTGCATATCTGTGTGAAACCTGACTTTCTTTTACTCAGCCAAATAATGTTTTTTGACAAAATTATATAGAAACATATAGCAGAATAGAGTTGCCTCTATTACACCAAATATTAGAGATTTGAAAAATCTCTAAATAAAATAAATTCAATATTCTCAACAAAATAGAATTGTTGCTTTGAAAAATATAATCAAATTTTCATAAAAGCTTACTATTTATATCAACATATAGTGTTTATTTTTTTTATTTCAAATGGATGCATAAATATTTTAAGTAATCATTTTTAATTTTCAGTTTGTAAATATTGATGTCATACACCATATATGAATGAAGATTCTGAGGTCGTCAATAACTTTGAAGTTGTCTAGAGACCAACATTCTTGAGAACCTCTTAGACAAACTCATGCAATTGTGCAACAGAGTATATATTCATAGTCATATATGAAAATGCATGTTCATAGCAATATTCTTTGTAATAGCTGGAATTGTGTACAGTTAAATGTTCTTCAATACTTGACTAGAATAAGTTGTAGTTGATTCATACAATAGAACAACCCAATGTCAGTGACAAATGTCATATATTAAATAAAACAAATAAGACAAATACATTTAATGTAGTTTCACAGATCATAAAAATATAAAAATAAGAAATAATGTGGTCATGGAAAAGGTAATCAGAGTAACCAGTATTTTGTGACTGAGATCAGGCATATATATAAATTTAGGGTTGTTGGCAATGTCCAACTTTCTTGACTCTTTCGTATTACATGGGTGAGCACTTTATAATGAATTATCCAATAAGCCCTCTATTCTCTATGTTAATACAGAACAGTGTTAGTTTAGCTACTGTTAGTGACATATTTTCTCACTGATTGGTTAATTTCATTCTTGATTATAATCACAACATTGAAAAATGTAACAAGGTGAATGTCAGAGTGCACCAAACTGGATGCAAAATCCTAACTTCACCACTTACTAGAAGAAGAAACTTAGGCCAAGTTATTTCAGCTTTCAGAATTTCATGCTTTAGTTTTGCTAAGCTAAGGATAAAAAGAAAATAAATTCACAGAGCTGATGTTTCAAGGAGATGTGACAATAGAAAAATTGATGGAGACAGGTAGGTATGCACATCCTTTCTATCTCTTTTTGTCCTTAAAAGTATCTATGAATCTTCATATTTTCTGGAATGCAGGGTTGCTTCATGCAGCAGGCATGAGTGAACTGTCCTGAGTTTACTGAGTTTCCTGTCACCGCAGGGAAGTTCTGCTGAGATTGTACAGAGAAAGCTGGATGGAAAGAAGATTGTTATCAAGGTACAGAGGATCATTGTCACCAGGTAATTAAAAATCAAGCATTCCAAAATTCAATAAAGAATCTGAGTGTAAGAAAAAACAGCTGAGAGATAGTCCCTGACCAGCAACCAGTGAGCAGTAGGGTCCTACAGACCTGCTCAGGAAGTAACACTATGAAACAGTAGGAAAGGCAAAAAGATAGGACACTGAAAGATGAATTCCCCAGGTTAGTAGGCGCCCAATGTGCTACTGGAGAAGAGTGGAGAAATAACTCCAGAAAGAATGAAGAGATGGAACCAAAGTGAAAAAAAATGCCCAATCGTAGATGGGACTGGTGATGGAAGTCAAATCCAATGTTGTAAGGAACAATAATGCATAGGAATGCATGGAATGTTAGGTCCATTAATCAAATTAGGTTGGAAGTGGTTAAACAGGAGATGGCAGGACTAAACATCGACATTTGAGGTATCAGTGGAATAAAATGGCCTGGAATGGGCAAATTTTAATTCAGATAAAAATGATATCCACTTCATTTCAGTTCAGTTCAGTCGTTCAGTTGTGTCCGACTGTTTGCAATGCCATGAACTGCAGTGCGCCAGGCCTCCCTGTCCAACACTAACACCTGGAGGCTACTCAAGCTCATGTCCATCATGCCAGTGACGCCATCCAACCATCTCATCTTCTGTATCCCCTTCTCCTCATGTCTTCAATCTTTCCCAGCATCAGAGTCTTTTTCAAATGAGTCATCTCTTCATATCATGTGGCCAAATTATTGGAGTTTAAGCTTCAACATCAGTCCTTCCAATGAATATTCAGTACTGATTTCCTTTAGGATTGACTGGCTGGATCTCCTTGCAGTCCAAGGGACTCTCAAGAGTCTTCTCCAACACCACAGTTCAAAAGCATCAGTACTTCAGTACTCAGCTTTCTTTATAATCAAACTCCCACATTCATACATGACTACTGGAAAAACCACAGCTTTGACTAGATGGACCTTTGTTGGTAAAGTAATGCCTCTGCTTTTTAATATGCTGTCTAGGCTAGCTATAGCTTTACTTCCAAGGAGCAAGCGTCTTTTAATTCTTGGCTACAGTCACCATCTACAGTGATTTTGGATCCCCAAAAAATAAAGTCTCTCACTTTTCTATTGTTTTCCCATCTATTTGCCATGAAGTGATGGGACTGAAAGCCATGATCTTAATTTTCTGAAAGTTGAGTTTATATCTACTAAAGTGGGCAAAATCAATTATAATAAATAGAGTAGCCCTCATAGTCAACAAAAAGAGCCTGAAGTGCAGTAACTTGGGTTCAATCTGAAATAAGACAGAATTATCC
>NW_017218809.1:0-11708 GCF_001704415.2 Capra hircus | reverse complement strand
TGAGTCTCCCCTGGGAGTCAGTCCTCGTCTCGAGTGGGGTCATGCACGTGCGCTTACCTCCAAGCTGTATCAGCAGTGTCACGCTTTCCCTTCACGTGGATCAAGGGATCTGTGGCTTTACCTCGAGGCTTTCCCACGAGGCTTTCCCTCGAGGCTTTCCCACAGGGCTCTCCCACGTGCCACCGGTGGTGTGACTCTATCCTCGGATTGAAAGTCGAGGCAGTGCAGGGAAAAAGGTTTCCCTGGAATGGACTGAGACGTCTGGTTTCTGGAATGATGGCACACGACCTGGAGTTCCTCTCACCTTTACTGTTTAGAGCACCTCCTCCTTAGATGCGACGGGAACGCCGGGAATTCTTTCCGGACACGCAGGGAAAGGATCCTTCCTCTCGAGCTAGGAGCCGGAAACACGGCTCATCTGAATGTGGGCTGGACTCTCGTGCTTCCTCTCGAGTCGAGACGGGTATTTCGGGGAACTTCTTGAGTTGAAGCAAGGGTGTGAAGGACCCTTTGGAAGTTCCAGAGGTTAGGTGTGATTAGCCTCGTGACGCCACAGCGGAAATGGGCCTCATCTCCCCTGAAAGGGAGAACCTCCTGGATTTTCTCGAGTTGCGGCAGGTGTCTCGACTTACGACAGGGACCTCAGGGACCCGCTCTGGTGGCCTCAGGAAAGGTCAGTCCCCATGCGAGTGGCTAGGGGGGCCTCTCGGAATTCCTCTCCCTCGTAGCCGGGCCCTAAGACCTTGTGTCGTGTCGGTGCCGGAACCTGAGTATTCCTCTCCAGTGCTGACATGGATTTTGGGGTACTTCTGGAGTCTCCCCAGGGGAGTCAGTCCTCGTCTCGAGTTGGGGCTTGCACGTGTGCTTTCCTCCAGAGCTGTAGCAGCAGTGTCACGCTTCCCTTCGTGTGGATCAAGGGATCAGTGGCTTTCCCTCGAGGGTTTACCACGACGCTTTCCACGAGGCTTTCCCACAGGGCTTTCCCTCGTGCAACCGTGGTGTGAGTCGATCCTCGGCTTGAAAGTGGAGGCAGTGCCAGGAAAACAGTTTTCCCTGGAATGGACTGAGACATCTTGGGGACTCTGGGAATGGTGGCACGACCCTGGAGTTCCTCTCGCCTTTCCTGTGGAGAGCGCCTCCTCTTGAGATGCGATGGGAATGCAGGGAATTCTTTCCCGACTACGCACTGAAAGGATCCCTCCTCTCGAGCTATGAGGCAGAGAAGGGGCTCCACTGGATATGGGCGGGATCCTTTGCTTCCTCTCAAGTGGCGATGGGTATGTTGGGGAACTTCTTGAGTTGAAGCAAGGGTGTGAAGGACTCTTTGGAAGTTCGAGAGTTTAGGTGTGATTAGCCTCGAGACGCCTCAGCGGAAATGGGCCTCATCTCACCTGGAGGGGAGAACCTCCTGGATTTTCTCGAGTTGCGGCAGGTGCTCTCGACTTACGACCTGGACCTCAAGGACCCGCTTAGGTGGCCTGAGGAAAGGCCAGTCCCATGCGAGTTGCTCGGGGGCCTCTCGGGATTCCTCTCCTTCGATGTCGGGGCCTAAGACCTTGTGTGCAGTCGGTGCCGGAACCTGAGGATTCCTTTCCAGTGCTGACATGGATCTTGGGGTACCTCTGGAGTCTCCCAGGGGATTCAGGCCTCGTCTCGAGTGGGAGCATGAGTGTGCCCTTTCCTCCCATGCTGTAGCAGCAGTGTCATGCTTCTGCTTGCGTGGACCAAGGGATCTGTGACTTTCCCTCGAGTCTTTCCCACGAGGCTCTCCCACAGGGCTGTCCCACGTGTCTCGGTGGTGTGAGTCGATCCTCGGGGTGAAAGCCGAGGCAGTGCAGGGAAAACAGGTTCCTGTGGAATGGACTGAGACATCTGGGGGAGTCTTGGAATGGTGGCACGACCCTGCAGTTCCTCTCCCCTTTCCTTTGGAGAGCGCCTCCTCTTGAGATGCGATGGGAATGCCGGAAATTCTTTCCGACCATGTAGGGAAGTGATCCTCATCTCGAGCTACGAGCCGGAAACGGAGCTCCTCTGGATGTGGCCGGGACCCTCGTGTTTCCTCTTGAGTGGAGACGGGTATGTCGGGGAACTTCTTGAGTTGCAGCATGACTGTGAAAGACTCTTTTGAAGTTCCAGAGTTCACGTGTGATTAGCCTCGAGACACCTCAGTGGAAACGGGCCTCATCTCGCCTGCAGGGGAGAACCTCCTGGATTTTCTCGAGTTGCGTCAGGTGCTCTCGAGTTACGACGGAGACATCAGGGACCCGCTCTGGTGACCTCAGGAAAGGCCAGTCCCCATGCGAGGTGCTAGGGGCCTCTCAGGATTCCTCTCCCGTCTATGCCGGGGCCTAAGACTTTGTGTGGAGTCGGGACCGGAACCTGAGGATTCCTCTCCAGTGCTGACATGGATCTTGGCGTACTTCTGGAGTCTCCCAAGCTTGCGTCAGTCCTCGGCTCGAGTGGGGTCATGCACGTGCGCTTTCCTCCGAGCGGTAGCAGCAGTGTCGCGCTTCCCATCTCGTGGATCAAGGTATCTGTGGCTTTCCCTCGAGGCTTTCCCACGAGGCTTTCCCACGAGGCTTTGCCACAGGGCTGTCCCACGTGCCACAGTGGTGTGAGTCGATCCTCGGCTTGAAAGTCGAGTCAGTGTGGGGAAACAGGTTTCCCTGGAATGGACTGAGACATCTGGGGGACTCGGAGAATGGTGGCATGTCCCTGGAGTTCCTCTCGCCTTTCCTGTGGAGAGCGCCTCCTCTTGAGATGCGACGAGAACGGGGAATTCTTTCCCGACCTCGAAGGGAAAGGATCCCTCCTCTCGAGCTATGAGGCGGAAACGGGGCTCCTCTGGATGTGGGCGGAACTATCGTGTTTCCTCTTAAGTGCAGACGGGTATGTCGGGGAACTTCTTGATTTGCAGCAAGGGTGTGAAGGACCCTTTGGAAGTTCCAGGGTTTAAGTGTGCTTAGCCTTGAGATGTGTCAGCGGAAATAGGCTTCATTTTGCCTGGAGGGGAGAACATCCTTGATTTTCTCCAGTTGCGGCAGGTGCTCTCGACTTACAATGGGGACCGCAGGGACCCGCTCTGGTGGCCTCAGGAAAGGCCAGTCAAGATCCAAGACAGCATTGGAGAGGGAGAGGAATCCCGAGAGGCCCCCGAGCAACACGCATGTGGACTGGCCTTTTCTGAGGCCACCAGAGCGGGTCCCTGAGGTCCCCGTCGTAAGTCCAGAGCACCTGCCGCACTCGAGAAAAACCAGGAGGTTTCCCCCTCCATTCTAGATGAGGCCCATTTCCGGTGAGGCGTCTCGAGGCTAATCACACCTAACTTCTGGAACTTCCAAAGGGTCCTTCACACCCTTGCTGCAACTCAAGAAGTTCCGCGACATACCCGTCTCCACTCGAGAGAAAGCACGATTGTCCCGCCCACATCCAGAGGAGCCCCGTTTCCGCCTCCTAGCTCGAGAGGAGGGATCCTTTCCCTGCGTGGTCGGGAAAGAATTTCCGGCGTTCCCGTTGCATCTCAAGAGGAGCCGCTCACCACAGGAAAGGCGAGAGGAACTCCAGGGTCGTGCCACCATTCCCAGAGTCCCCCAGATGTCTCAGTCCATTCCAGGGAAAACTGTTTTCCCTGCACTGCCTCGACTTTCAAGCCGAAGATGCATTCACACCACGGTGGCACATGGGACAGCCCTGTGGGAAAGCCTCGTGGGAAAGCCTCGTGGGAAAGCGTCGAGGGAAAGCCACAGATCCCTTGATCCACGCAAAGGGAAGCGTGACACTGCTGCTACAGCTCGAGAGGAAAGCGCACGTGCATGCCCCCACTCGAGAGGAGGACTGACTCCCTTGGGGAGACTGCAGAAGTACCCCAAGATCCATGTCAGCACTGGAGAGGAATCCACAGGTTCCGGCACCGATTCCACACAAGGTCTTAGGTCCCGGCATCAAGGGGAGAGGAATCCCGAGAGGCACCCCGAGCAACTCGCATGGGACTGGCCTTTCCTGAGGCCACCAGAGCGGGTCCCTGAGGTCCCCGTCGTAAGTCGAGACACCTGCCGCAACTCGAGAAAATCCAGGAGGTTCTCCCCTCCAGGCGAGATGAGGCCCATTTCCGCTGGAGGGTCTCGAGGCTAATCACACCTAACCTCTGGAACTTCGAAAGGGTCTTCACACCCTTGCTGCAACTCAAGAAGTTCCCCGACATACCCGGTCTCCACTGCGAGAGGAATCACGAGAGTCCCCCGCTCACTACCAGAGAGCGCCTGTTTCCGCCTCCTAGCTCGAGAGGAGGGATCCTTTCCCTGCTGTGGTCGGGAAAGAATTCCCGTGTTCCCGTTCGCATCCCAAGATGGAGGCGCTCTCCACAGGAAGAGGCGAGAGGAACTCCAGGGTCGTGCCACCATTCCCAGAGTCCCCCAGATGTCTCAGTCCATTCCAGGGAAACCTGTTTTCCCTGCTACTGCCTCGACTTTCAAGCCGAGGATCGACTCACAGCCACGGTGGCACGTGGGACAGCCCTGCGGGAAAGGCCTCGTGGGAAAGCGCCCGTGGGAAAGCCTCGAGGGAAAGCCGACAAGCATCCCTTGATCCACCGCGAAGGGAAGCGCTGACACTGCTGTTACAGCTCGGGGAGGAAAGCGCACGTGCATGCCCCCACTCGAGACGAGGACTGACTCCCCTGGGGAGAATCCAGAAGTACCCCAAGATCCATGTCAGCACTGGCAGAGGAATCCTCAGGTTCCGGCACCGGACTCCACACAAGGTTTTAGGCCCCCGGCATCGACGGGAGAGGAATACCCGAGAGGCCCCGAGCAACTCGCATGGGGACTGGCCTTTCCTGAGGCCACCAGAGCGGGGTCCCTGAGGTCCCCGTCGTAAGTCGAGAGCACCTGCCGCAACTCGAGAAAATCCAGGAGGTTCTCCCCTCCAGGCGAGATGAGGACCATTTCCGCTGAGGCGTCTCGAGGCTAATCACACCTAACCTCTGGAACTTCCAAAGGGTCCTTCACACCCTTGCTGCAACTCAAGAAGTTCCCCGACATACCCGTCTCCACTCGAGAGGAAGCACGAGAGTCCCGCCCACATCCAGAGGAGCCCCGTTTCCGCCTGCTAGCTCGAGAGGTGGAATCCTTTCCCTGCGTGATCGGCAAAGAATTCCAAGCGTTCCATCGCATCTCAAGAGGAGGCGCTCTCCACAGGAAAGGCGAGAGGAACTCCAGGGTCGTGCCACCATTCCCAGAGTCCCCAGATGTCTCAGTCCATTCCAGGGAAACCTGTTTTCCCTGCACTGCCTCGACTTTCAAGCCGACGATCGAACTACACCACGGTGGCACGTGGGACAGCCTGTGGGAAAGCCTCGTGGGAAAGCCTCGATGGAAAGCCACAGATCCCTTGATCCACGCGAAGGGAAGCGTGACACTGCTGCTACAGCTCGGGAGGAAAGCGCACGTGCATGCCCCCATTCAAGACGAGGACTGACTCCCCTGGGGAGACTCAAGAAGTACCCCACGATCCATGTCAGCACTGGAGAGGAATCCTCCGGTTCCGGCACCGACTCCACACAAGGTCTTAGGCCCCGGCATCGAAGGAGAGGAATCCGGAGAGGCCCCGAGCAACTCACATGGGGACTGGCCTTTCCTGAGGCCACCAGAGCGGGTCCCTGAAGTCCCCGTCGTAAGTCGAGAGCACCTGCTGCAATTCGAGGAAATCCAGGAGGTTCTCCCCTCCAGGCAAGATGAGGCCCATTTCCGCTGAGGCGTCTCGAGGCTAATCACACCTAACCTCTGGAACTTCCAAAGGGTCCTTCACACCCTTGATGCAACTCAAGAAGTTCCCCGACATACCCGTCTCCACTCGAGAGGAAGCACGAGAGTCCCGCCCACATCCAGAGGAGCCCGTTTCCGCTTCTGGCTCGAAAGGAGGGGTCCTCTCCCTGCGTGGTCGGGAAAGAATTCCCGGCGTTCCCGTCGCAACTCAAGAGGAGGCGCTTTCCACAGGAAAGGCGAGAGGGACTCCAGGGTCGTGCCACCATTCCCAGAGTCCGCCAGATTTCTCAGTCCATTCCAGGGAAACCTGTTTTCCCTGCACTGCCTCGACTTTCAAGCCGAGGATCGACTCACACCACGGTGGCACGTGGGACAGACCTGTGGGAAAGCCTCATGGGAAAGCCTCGAGGGAAAGCCATAGATCGCTTGATCCACGAGAAGGGAAGCGTGACACTGCTGCTACAGCTCGGGAGGAAAGCGCACGTGCCTACCCCCCACTCGAGACGAGGACTGACTCCCCTGGGGAGACACCAGAAGCCCCAAGATCCATGTCAGCACTGGAGAGGAATCCTCAGGTTCCGACACCGACTCCACACAAGGTCTTAGGCCCCGGCATTGACGGGAGAGGAAACCCGAGAGGCCCCCGAGCAACTCGCATGGGACTGGCCTTTCCTGAGGCCACCAGAGCGGGTCCCTGAGGTCCCCATCGTAAGTCGAGAGCACCTGCCGCCACTTGAGAAAAAACCAGGAGGTTCTCCCCTCCATTCTAGATGAGGCTCATTTCCGATGAGGCATCTCGAGGCTAATCACACCTAACTCTGGAACTTCCAAAGGGTCCTTCACACCCTTGCTGCAACTCAAGAAGTTCCCCTGACATACCCGTCTCCACTCGAGAGGAAGCACGATTGTCCCGCCCACATCCAGAGGAGCCCCGTTTCCGCCTCCTAGCTCGAGAGGAGGGATCCTTTCCCTACATGATGGGGAAAGAATTTCCGGCGTTGCCATCACATCTCAAGAGGAGCCGCTCTCCACAGGAAACGCGAAAGGAACTCCAGGGTCGTGCCCACCATTCCCAGAGTCCCCCAGATGTCTCAGTCCATTCCAGGGAAACCTGTTTTCCCTGCATTGACTCGACTTTCAAGCCGAAGATGCATTCACACCACGGTGGCACATGGGACAGCCCTGTGGGAAAGCCTCGAGGGAAAGCCTCGTGGGAAAGCCTGGAGGGAAAGGCACAGATCCCTTGATCCACGCGGTGTGAAGCGTGACACTGCTGCTACAGCTTGGGAGGAAAACGCACGTGCATGCCCCCACTGGAGACGAGGACTGACTCCCCTGGGGAGACTCCAGAAGTACCCCAAGATCCATGTCAGCACTGGAGTGGAGTCCTCAGGTTCCGGCACCGACTCCACACAAGGTCTTAGGCCCCGGCATCTACGGGAGAGGAATCCCGAGAGGCCCCGAGCAACTTGCATGGGCACTGGCCTTTCCTGGAGGCCACCAGAACGGGTCCCTGAGGTCCCCGTCGTAAGTCGAGAGCACCTTCCGCAACTCGAGAAAACCCAAGAGGTTCTCCCCTCCAGGCGAGATGAGGCCCATTTCCGCACAGACGTCTCGAGGCTAATCACACCAGCCCTCGGGAAATTCCAAAGGGTCCTTCACACCCTTGCTGCAGCTCAAGAAGATCCCCGACATACCCGTCTCCTCTCGAGATGAAGCACGAGAGTCCTGCCCACATCCAGAGGAGCCCCGATTTCGCCCTCAAAGCTCAAGGAGCACGGATCCTTTCCCCTGCGTGTGCGGGAAAGAATTCCCGGCGTTCCCGTCACATCTGAAGTGGAGGCACTCTCCAAGGAAAGGCGAGAGGAACTCCAGGGTCGTGCCACCATTCCCAGATTCCCCCAGATGTCTCAGTCCATTCCAGGGAAAACTGTTTTCCTTGCCACTGCCTCGACTTTCAAGCCGAGGATCGACTCACACCACCGGTGGCACGTGGGACAGTCCTGTGGAAAGCCTCGTGGGAAAGCCTCGAGGAAAGCCACAGATCCCTTGATCTACTCGACGGGAGCGTGACACTTCTGCCTACAGCTCGGGAGGCGTATCGAACTGCATGCCCACACTCGAGACGAGCACTGACTCCCCTGGGGAGACTCCTGAAGTACCCCAAGATCCATGTCAGCACTGCAGATGAATCCTCAGATTTCGGCACCAACTCCACACAAGGTCTTAGGCCCCGACATCGAAGGTAGAGGAATAACGAGAAGCCCCCAAGCATCTCGCATGGGGACCGGCCCTTTGCTGAGGCCACCAGAACGGGTCCCTGAGGTCCCTTTCGTAAGTCGAGAGCACCTGCCCCAACTCGAAAAAATCCAGGAGGTTCTCCCCTCCAGGCGAGATGAGGCCCATTTCCACTGAGGCGTCTCGAGGTTAATCACACCTAACCTCTGGAACTTCCAAAGGGTCCTTCACACCCTTGCTGCCAACTCAAGAAGTTCCCCGACATAACCGTCTCCACTGGAGAGGAAGCACGAGAGTCCCGCCCACATCCAGAGGAGCACCGTTTATGCCTCTTAGCCGAGAGGATGGATCCTTTCCCTGCGTGGTTGGGAAAGAATTGCCTGCATTCCCGTCGCATCTCATGAGGAGGCGGTCTCCTCAGGAAAGGCAAGAGGAACTCAAGACTCGTGCCACCATTCCCAGAGTCCCCCAGATGTCTCAGTCCATTCCAGGGAATACAGTTTTCCCTGCACTGCCTCGATTTCATGCCAGGATCGACTCACACCACGGTGGCACGTGGGACAGCCCTGTGGGAAAGCCTCCTGGGAAAGCCTCATGTGATAGCCTCAAGGGAAAGACACTGATCCCTTGATCCACTCGACGGGAAGCGTGACACTGCTGTTACAGCTGGGGAGGGAATCGAACTGCATGCCGCCACTCGAGACGAGGACTGACTCCCCTGGGGAGACACTAGAAGTACCCCAAGATCCATGTCAGCAGTGGAGAGGAATCCTCAGGTTGCGTCACCGACTCCACTCAAAGTCTTAGGCGGCATCGACGGTAGAGGAATTCCGAGCGGCCCCCAAACATCTCGAATGGGGACTGGCCTTTACTCAGGCCACCAGAGCGGGTCCCTGAGGTCCCCGTCGTAAGTCGACAGCACCTGCCGCACCTCGAGAAAATCCAGGAGGTTCTCCCCTCCAGGCGAGATGAGGCCCTTTTCTGCTGAGGCGTCTCGAGGTTAATCACACCTAACCTCTGGAACTTCCAAAGGGTCCTTCACACCCTTGCTGCAACTCAAGAAGTTCCCCGACATAACCGTCTCCACTGGAGAGGAAGCACGACAGTCCCGCCCACATCCAGAGGAGCCCCGTTTCTGCCTCATAGCTCGAGAGGATGCATCCTTTCCCTGCGTGGTCTGGAAAGAATTCCGGAGTTCCCGTCCCATCTAAAGAGGAGGCGCTCTCCACAGGAAAGGCCAGAGGAACTCCAGGGTCGTGCCACCATTCCAAGAGTTCCCCAGATGTCTCAGTCCATTCCAGAGGAACCTGTTTTCCCTGCACTGCCATGACTTTCACGCCGAGGACGTCTCACACCAAGGTGGCATGTGGGACAGCCCTGTGGGAAAGCCTCATGGGAAAGCCTAGAGGGAAAGCCACAGATCCCTTGATCCACGCAACGGGAAGCGTGACACTGCTGCTACCGCTCGGGAGGAAAGCGCACGTGCATGCCCCCACTCGAGACGAGGACTGACTCCCTGGGGAGACTCCAGAAGTACCACAAGATCCATGTCAGCACTGGAGAGGAATCTTCAGGTTCCAGCCCCGACTTCACAAGGTCTTAGGCCCCGGCATCGACAGGAGAGGAATCCTGAGAGGCCCCCTAGAAACTTGAATGGGGACTGGCCTTTCCTGAGGCCACCAGAGCTGGCCCCTGAGGTCCCCGTCATAAGTCGAGAGCACCTGCCGCAACTCGAGAAAATCCAGGAGGTTCTCCCCTCCAGGCGAGATGAGGCCCATTTCCACTGAGGTGTCGAGGCTAATCACACCTAACCTCTGGAACTTCCAAAAGGTACTTTTCACCCTTGCTGCAACTCAAGAAGTTCCCCGACATACCCGTCTCCACTCGAGAATAAGCAAGATGGTCCCCCTACATCCACAGGAGGCGCGTTTCCGCCTCGTCGCTCGAGATGAGGGATCCTTTCCTTCCGGGGACCAGCGTGAGGAATTCCGCCTATGGCAAAGGTCATGAGGAAGGAGGCTTGGCATGCGCAAAGGCGTGATCAAGCCTCAGGTAACCCCCTGTTCCCGAGCATCGAACCCCAAAACCAGAGTCTGTTTTATGCTCTCACCTACACTTCTGACTTTACGGGGGCTCTCCCCCATAACTGTTTCTCTCGGAGAAGAAGTAAACGTGCAGCTTCAAGGCAATAAATATTCTTGGGCATGACAAGAGTGTTTCAGCTTGCCGACTCCTCTGAAGGTTATCTAGCCCACCTTTATAGGTTTGTCCGGCCACATGTGATTGTTTACAGCCTCCCAACCTGAGAGGCATGAGATGTTTTAGACTTACTAAAGGCAAATTATTTTGGGGAGTTAGAAATTATTAGTATAGTTGGTTAGGAATTATATTGGTGAAGGGTTCTTCATTTGTTGTGTCAAAAATTGCTGCTAATTCCCTGCTCTGGGTGGGACAAGGATATTTTAGGTCAAACCTCTCTGCTGACAGACCAGCTTGTGTGACAGGATTATCCATACTGCTGCCACTAGGCACAAGATTGTTTACTGCCTCTCAACTGTAAACAGCACAGAGAGTTTTGGAGTATTTTGAGAGTCTTAATTAGCATAGGACTTTTTCTTCTTGTTGAGTCAATGATTGCCACCAGGCCTCCATATCCTTAGGCACTTGGGAATATATTAATCAATGTATTTGGAATATAGCAAAGGAAATATAGCAGTTTTTGATGTTAGCAATACTAGACTTTTTGAGTTAATGGATTTTCACTTTTGTAATAGATCACTGTACTTTGTTATATATCACTGTGTCCTTTCTATGTAAGAATGTAACTTTATCATATCTTAAGACTAAATAGATCTTAAGGGGAGAATTGATGAAAGGATTTTCATTTGTTAGGCTGATGTTTTGCTGATAAATCTCCATGTTCCCTACCCTTATAATGAATATAACTAGTATATAGGAGAAATAAGTATTAACCTTTAAGCATATAGGAGAAATAAGAATTCACCTTTAAGACTAATCATGTTAACCTTGGGTTAAATAAATTCCTTTCTTGATTGTAACTCACTACACCCTCACCCTATAGGAATGTAACTTTATTTGGAGGGTGGTGCCTGGTTTAAGAAAAAACACCCTTGGAAGAAATAAGTTTATTTGGTTATCAGAAAGAAAGGATCATAAAATGTCAGCAGGTCTCATTCATGGCCAGAAGATGATGTAAGATCCCTAAGACCTTTTTTTTATACATTTATGTGAAGCACCTGATTTTGATAAAGGTCAGGATGCCGACTCCTGCGTGACTCTGTATTCATCCCTATGTGTAACAAGAGGTATACAAGCAAAACCAAAAATAAAGAAATCAGATCAGTTTCCGGAAAGACTGATTCCCCATGTCGCTTCTTTTTTGCTCCCGTTTTTCTGGCTGAATTCTCTACTGGAGGATGGATGCTATTCCACGTAATCCAAGTTATTCAGCCTCTTTTTCTCCAATAATCTTCCTACTACACAATCCATTTCTAATCTCTTTATATCTGGGATTAAATATGTATATTTCCAAAGACGACGACTACGTCCCCACCTTCGAATCACGCTGGATCCACCGGGGCTGGACCACGGGACTTTCCCTGCTTGGTCGGGAAAGTATTCCCGGCGTTCCACCGCATCTCAAGAAGAAGAGGCGCTCTCCACAGGAAAGGCGAGAGGAACTCCAGG
>NW_017218808.1:0-11709 GCF_001704415.2 Capra hircus | reverse complement strand
CTTTCATTTTCACTTCATGCATTGGAGAAGCAATGGCAACCCACTTACTGTTCTTGCCTGGAGAATCCCAGGGACGGGGAAGCCTAGTGGGCTACCGTCTATGGCGTCGCACAGAGTCGAACACGACTGAAGCAACTTAGCAGCAGCAGCAGCAGCAGTTCTTTCTTAGGGGCAGTTATCCCTGAGATTGGACCTGGAAAGGCAGAGCCACCTCCACACACACGTCTTTTCTGTCCCCTTTCCTCTGGAGGAGAGCTCTAGTGAGCCTAGGTCTGTCAGGAAAATTCTTGCTTTGACGGGATCCCACCCAGTGTGTGAACCTGCATACCCGACCTAGGGGCCACAGGCACCTGTTTTGCTCGAGTGGGTCCTGGAGGGGTGCAGCATAGCAAGAGCTTAAAAATCCATCCAATTTGTCTTTTTTTTTTTTACCTCGGAGAGAACGAGTTTGCTCCACCTCCACCCTTTGGCAGTGTGGAGGGAAGAGGGCACCACCCTCTCCCAAAGGGGACATAGGGCCTACCAGGAGAGAAAGGCCCCTTGAGGAGCTGAGCCCAGGTAGGCAGCCAGTGATGTCAAGCACACTCCCGCTGCTTGCTTCTTCATGGGCACTCCCACGATCTGCTAGGAATGTCTTTGCAAGGATCTCAAAGGGAAGGGGAGATACATGGCCCTGTCTCTGGAACTTCAGTCCTCGAGCAGATCTGGAGGTCTTGAGTTGTATAAGCAAACCTGTTCCTTCCAAATAGAGGCTTGCAAACACACCCCCGGTGGTTGCCTCTTCTTCCCCGAAGAAGTCTTTCTTTCCCCACATGCTGCGAACTCCCTGTCCCAACCTCCAAGAATAGCGCTTCTTGCCATTCCTTTCTTAGAGGCAGTTATCCCTGAGCTTGGGGCCGTAGGGAGTAGCCCCACACTCACAGGCAAAGGCAAAGACTCCTCCATACATCTCCTCTATCCCCTTTGCTCTGGAGGAGAGCTCTAGTGAGCCTAGGTCTTTCAGGAAAATTCTTGGCTTGGACAGGATCTCACCCTGTTTGTGAACCTGCATACCCAACCAGGGGCCACAGAGCACCTGTTTCAGTAAAGTGGGCCCTGAAAGGGTGCAGCCTAGCAAGAGCTTGAAAATCCATTCAATTGCTGTTTTTGTACCTCTGACAGAGCGAGCTTGGCTCCACCCTTTGGCAGTGAGGAGAAAAGAGGCATGACACCCTCCCCAAGGGACATGGGGCCTACTTCGAGAGGAAAGGCCCCTTGTGGAGCTGAGGCCAGGAAGGCACACAGTCGTGTCAAACACACTCCCACTGCTTGCTTCTTCAGGGGCACTCCCGCTATCAGCTAGGAATGTCTTTGCAATGATCACAAAGGGAAGGGAGATACAGGGCCCTGCTTCTGGACCTCCGGTGCTCTGAGCAAATCTCGAGGTCTCCCGTTGTTGGTCAAGTGTTCAATCAAGTCAAGGTCAAGGTCAAGTCAAGTTCAAGTCAAGTCAAGATCAAGTTCAAGTTCAAGTTCAAGTTCAAGGTCAAGGTCAAGTTCAAGTCAAGTTCAAGTCAAGGTCAAGGTCAAGTTCAAGTCAAGAAGTTCAAGTTCAAGTCAAGTCAAGTTCAAGGTCAAGGACAAGTTCAAGTTGAAGTTCAAGTTCAAGTTCAAGGTCAAGTTCAAGGTCAAGTTCAAGTTCAAGTTCAAGGTCAAGTTCAAGTTCAATCAAGGTCAAGATCAAGTTCAAGTTCAAGGTCAAGTTCAAGTTCAAAGTCAAGTTCAAGGTCAAGGTTCAAGTTCAAGTTCAAGGTTCAAGTTCAAAGGTCAAGTTCAAGTTCAAGTTCAAGGTCAAGGTCAAGGTCAAGTTCAAGGTCAAGGTCAAGTTCAAGGTCAAGGTCAAGTTCAAGTTCAAGGGCAGGGCAAGGCCAAGCCCAAGACCAAGGCAAGGGCAACGGCAACGCCAAGGGCAAGGCCAAGGCCCAGGCCAAGGCAAAGGCCAAGGCCACCAAAGCGAAGCCCAAACCCGTAACGCCTGACAAAAGGCAGAAGCCACTAGTCCCCTGTGCAGAGGAAGCCACTGAAGGCAGCAAGGCCACCGAGCTCCCCGACTCCCATTCCCACATGAAGATGTGAGGATAAAGGGCCTCATCCAGCAAAGCACCGCTCCCACCACCCCAACCCCGGCCCCCGCCCCCGCAGCACGCCCCTGAAACAACACTGTCTTCCCAGAAAAGAGAACAGAGAAGCCATGTGTGTGCCAAAGGAGCAGATGAACGAACGATGCCACGCCTCCGAATTTGGGCACACCTGACGCCTCGGAACCCCGGGCCTGGCTGATGGGGTCCCAGCCGTTCTCGGGTGGGAGGGGGGTCAACACATTGGCCGAGAGCCCTTGCCCAGGCCACCCGCAAATCCACTGAGATGTGATCCGACCAAAGGGACCGAGGGCAAACGTACCGCTTGAGGTGCTGGAGGAGCCGGACGAAGCCATGGTGGGAGAGGCACACGGGCACGCTGGCAGACTGCTGGCCGAGTGGGCGGGGACCCAGCAGCTCAGGACTCTGGAGAACGGGAGGCGTCTCCGCCACCATTGACGACAATAGGGTTTGGGTGGGTAGATGGAGGGGGCCGCCCGGCCTCTTTCCAAGCAGAGACCCTGGACGGAGTCCCGTGGAGCGAGTGGGCTTTTCCCGGGCACGGCTGTGCCTGGACCGCCAAGATCCCCGTTGGGGTGGGCGGGCAGTTCGGGGGCTTTGGTTTGTGGCCCTCCCTCGCAGCGGGGGGTGGGTTCAACCCGAGTGGATCAATCAGGGGCCCTCTGCAGTGCCAAGGGAACTCACCACCCAGGAAACGCCCCTAGGTCCCTTTGAATTGGCCACCAACGCCCCCTTTCCCAGCCTGCCTTGCTCTGGGATTTCCGCCTTTTCACATTCCACAGGTCCCTGGTCTCGACTGTCCCCCGCTGGCTCCTCCGAGGCATTCCGGGACACCAGACGCTCTCTCCAGCGCCTCCACCTAGATGCCTCGCTGTCCTCGCCTCCGTTTTCCCCCCATGCCCCCTCCCCAACTCCTCCGTGGGCTCTTGGCATCCTTTCCCTACAGCAGTCCCAGAGTGCCACCGCTGAGGGCTTTGAGTTGCCTGGAGCCCAAGGCTCCGGCCAGAGACCTGAGGGGCCAGCGTCTGGACTGGCAGCTAATGCCATTTGGGGCTTTTCTCACGTGGATGCCTGAGGCCCGCACGTCGCGGGCAACCCCCCAGCGTGAGTGCCCTGGAGATACCCGCCAAGGGGACAGTGTATCCCTACTGTGGGGAAGGAGGTTCCTGTTTTCCCTGCACTGGTTCGACTTTCACGCCGAATATCGACTCACACCATGGTGGCAAGTGGAATAGCCCTGTGGGAAAGCCTCATGGGAAAGACTCCAGGGAAAGCCACAGATCCCTTGATCCACGCGAAGGGAAGCATGACACTGCTGCTACAGCTCGGGAGCAAAGCGCACGTGCATTTCTCCACTTGAGACGAGGACTGACTCCCCTGGGAAACTCCAGAAGTACGCCAAGATCCATGTCAGCACTGGAGAGGAATCCTCAGTTTGCGGCACCGACTGCACACAAGGACTTAGGCCCCAGCATCGACGAGAGAGGAATCCAGACAGGCTCCCCAATAATTCGCATGGGGACTGGCCTTTCCTGAGGCTACCAGAGCGGGTCCCTGAGGTCCCCGACGTACGTCGAAAGCTCCTGCCGCTACTCGCAAAATCCAGGAAGTTCTCCCCTCCAGGCGAGTTGAGGCCCATTTCCTCTGAGGCGTCACCAGGCTAATCACACCTAACCTCTAAACTTCCAAAGGGTCCTTCCCACCCTTGCTGCAACTCAAGAAGTTCCCCGACATAGCCGTCACCACTCGAGAGGAAGCACGATAGTCCCACCCACATCCAGAGGAGCCCCGTTTCCGCCTCATAGCTCGAGAGGAGGGATCCGTTTCCTGCGTGGTCGGGAAAGATTTCCCGGCATCCCGACACATCTCAAGAGAGAGGTGCTTTCCACAAGAAAGGCGAGAGGAACTCCAGGGACGTACCACCATTCCCAGAGTACCCAGGTGTCTCAGTCCATTCCCCGGAAAACTTTTTTCCCTGCAATTCCTCGAATTTCAAGCGAGGATCGACTGACACCACAGTGGCACTTGAGATAGCCCTGTGGGAAAGCCTCGAGGGAAAGCCTCGTGGAAAGCCTCGAGGGAAAGTCACAGATCCCTTGATCCACGCGAAGGGAAGCGTGACACTGCTGCTACAGCTCGGGAGGAAAGCGGCACGTGCATGCCCCACTCGAGACGAGAACTAACGCCCTCGGAAGACTCCAGAAGTACCCCAAGATTCCTGTCGGCACTGGAGAGGAATCCTCAGGTTCCGGCAAGAACTCCACACAAGGTCTTAGGCCACGGCATCCATGGGAGAGGAATCCCGAGAGGCCCCGGAGCTACTCGCATGGGGACTGGCCTTTCCTGAGGCCACCAGAGCGGGTCCCTGAGGTCCCCGTCATAAGTCGAGAGCACCTGCCGCAATTCGAGAAAATCCAGGAGGTTCTCCCCTCCAGGCGAGATGAGGCCCATTTCCGCTGAGGTGTCTCGAGGCTAATCATACCTAACCTCTGGAACTTCCAAAGGGTCCTTCACACCCTTGCTGCAACTCAAGAAGTTCCCCGACATACCCGTCTACACTCGAGAGGAAACATGAGAGTTCTGCCCACATCCAGAGGAGCCCGTTTCTGCCTCCTAGCTCGAGAGGAGGGATCCTTTCCCTGCGTGGTTGGGAAAGAATTCCCAGAGTTCGGTCGCATCTCAAGAGGAGGCGCTCTCCACAGGAAAGGCGAGAAGAACTCAAGGGTCATGCCACCATTCCCAGAGTCCCCCAGATGTCTCAGTCCATTCCAGGGAAAACTGTTTTCCCTGCACTGCATCGACTTTCAAGCCGAGGATCGAGTCACACCACGGTGGCACCTGGGACAGCCCTGTGGGAAAGCCTCGTGGGAAAGCCTCGTGGGAAAGCCTCGAGGGTAAGCCACAGATCCCTTGATCCCACTCGAAGGGAAGGGTGACACTGCTGCTACAGCTCGGGAGGAAAGCGCACGTGCATGC
This sequence comes from Capra hircus, assembly GCF_001704415.2. Classification (NCBI taxonomy): domain Eukaryota; kingdom Metazoa; phylum Chordata; class Mammalia; order Artiodactyla; family Bovidae; genus Capra; species Capra hircus. Next base: position 6,595 of record NW_017218808.1, on the reverse strand, counting down.
CCCCACTCGAGACGAGGTCTGACTCCCTGGGGAGACTCCAGAAGTACCCCAAGATCCATGTAGGCACTGGAGAGGAATGCTCAGGTTATGGCACCGACTCCACACAAGATCTTAGGCCCCGCCATCGACAGGAGTGGAATCCCTAGTGGCGCCCTAGCAACTCGTATGGGGACTGGCCTTTCCTGAGGCCACTAGAGCGGTCCCTGAGGTCCCCGTAGTAAGTCGAGAGCACCTGCAGCAACTCGACAAAATCCAGGAGGTTCTCCCCTCCAGGCGAGATGAGGCCCATTTCCGCTGAGGCTTCTCGAGGCTAATCACACCTAACCTTCTGGAACTTCCAAGGGTCCTTCACACCCTTGCTGCAACTCAAGAAGTTCCCCGACATACCCGTCTCCACTCGAGAGGAAGCACCAGAGTTCTGCCCACATCCAGAGGAGCCCCGAGTCCGCCTCCTATCTCGAGAGGAGGGATCCTTTCCCTGCGTGATCGGGAAAGAATTCGTGGCTTTCCTGTCGCATTTCAAGAGGAGGCGCTCAACACAGGAGAGGCGAGAGGAATTCCAGGGTCGTGCCACCATTCCCAGAGTCCCCCAGATGTCTCAGTCCATTCCAGGGAAACCTGTTTTCCTGCACTGCCTCGACTTTCAAGCTGAGGATCGACTCACACCACGGTGGCACGTGGGACAGCCCTTTGCAAAGCCACGTGGGAAAGCCTCGTGGGAAAGCCTCGAGGGAAAGCCACAGATCCTTGATCCACGCGAAGGGAAGCATGACACTGCTGCTAGAGCTTGGAGGAAAGAGCACGTGCATGCCCCCACTCGAGACGAGGACTGACTCCCCTGGGGAGACTCCAGAAGTATCCCAAGATCCATGTCACCACTGGAGAGGAATCCTCAGGTTACGGCACCCACTCCACACAAGATCTTAGGCCCGGCATCGAGGGGAGAGGAATCCGAGAGGCCCCGAGCAACTCGCATGGGGACTGGCCTATCCTGAGGCCACCAAAGCGGGTGGCCTGAGGTCCCGTCGTAAGTCGAGAGCACCTGCCGCAACTCGAGAAAATCCAGGAGGTTCTCCCCTCCAGGCGAGATGAGTCCCATTTCCGCTGAGCCGTCTCGAGGCTAATCACACCTAACCTCTGGAACTTCCAAAGGGTCCTTCACACCCTTGCTGCAACTCAAGAAGTTCCCGAAATACCAGTCTCCACTCCAGAGAAAGCACGAGAGTCCCGCCCACATCCAGAGGAGCCCCGTTTCCACCTCCTAGCTCGGGAGGAGGGTTCCTTTCCCTGCGTGCTCGGGAAAGAATTCCCTGCGTTTCCGTCGCATCTCAAGAGGAGGCGCTCTCCAAAGGAAAGGTGAGAGGAACTCCAGGGTCGGTGTCACCATTCCCAGAGTCCCCAGATGTCTCAGTCCACTGCAGGGAAACCTGTTTTCCCTGCACTGCTCGACTTACAAGCCAAGGATCGACTCACACCACGGTGGCACGTGGGACAGACCTGTGGGAAAGACTCGTGGGAAAGCCCCGTGGGAAAGCCTCGAGGGAAAGCCTCGAGGGAAAGCCACAGATCCCTTGATCAAGCGAAGGGAAGCGTGACACTGCTGCTACAGCTCGAGAGGAAATCGCACGTGCAGGCCTCCAGTCGAGACGAGGACTGACTCCCCTGGGGAGACACAGAAGTACCCCAAGATCCATGTCAACAATGGAGAGGAATCCTCAGGTTCCAGGCACCGACTCCACACAAGGTCTTAGGCAGTGGCATCCACGAGAGAGGAATCCGAGAGGTCCCGAGCAACTCGCATGGGACCGGCCTTTCCTGAGGCACCAGAGCGGGTCCCTGAGGTCCCCGTCGTAAGTCGAGAGCACCTGCCGGCAACTCGAGAAAATCCAGGAGGTTTACCCACCAGGCGAGATGAGGCCATTTCCCTGAGGCGTCTCCAGGCTAATCACACTAACCTCTGGAACTTCCAAAGGGTCCTTCACACCCTTGCTGCAACTCAAGAAGTTCCCCGACATACCAGTCTCCACCCGAGAGGAGGCAGGAGAGTCCCGCCCACATCCAGAGGAGCCCCGTTTCCGCCTCCTAGCTCGAGAGGAGGGATCCATTCCCTACGTGGTCGGGAAAGAATTCCCGGCGTTCCCGTCGCATCTCAAGAGGAGGCGCTCTCCACAGGAAAGGCGAGAGGAACTCCAGGGTCGTGCCACCATTCCCAGAGTCCCCCAGATGTCTCAGTCCATTCCAGGGAAAACTGTTTTCCCTGCACTGCCTCGACTTTCAAGCCCAGGAGCGTCTCACACCACGGTGGCACGTGGGACAGCCCTGTGGGAAAGCCTCGTGTGAAAGCCTCTTGGGATAGCCTCGTGGGAAATCCTCGAGGGAAAGCACAGATCCCTTGATCCACGCGAATGGAAGCGCGACACTGCTGCTACAGCTCGGGAGGAAAGCGCACGTGCATGCCCCCCACTCGATACGAGGACTGACTCCACTGGGGAGACTCCAGAAGTACCCCAAGATGCATGTCAGCCCTGGAGAGGAATCCTCAGGTTCGGCCCCGACTCCACACAAGGTCTTAGGCCCTGGCATCGACGGGAGAGGAACAGCGACAGGCCTCTAGCAACTCGCATGGGGACTGGCCTTTCCTGAGGTCACTAGAGCGGGTCCATGAGGTCCCCGTCGTAAGTCAAGAGCACCTGCCGCAACTTGGTAAAATCCAGGAGGTTCTCCCCTGCAGGCGAGATGAGGCCCGTTTCCACTGAGGTGTCTCGAGGCTAATCACACTTGACCTCTGGAATTTCCAAAGAGTCTTTCACACCATGCTGCATCTCAAGAAGTTCCCCGACATACCTGTCTCCACTCAAGAGGAAGCACGAGGGTCCCGGCCACATCCAGAGGAGCTCCGTTTCTGGCTCGTAGTTCGAGAGGACGGATCCTTTCCCTGCTTGGTGGGGAAAGAATTCCCGGCATTCCATCGCATCTCAAGAGGAGGCGCTCTCCAAAGGATAGGGGAGAGGAACTGCAGGGTCGTGCCACCATTCCAAGACTCCCCAGATATCTCAGTCCGTTCCACAGGAACCTGTTTTCCCTGCACTGCCTCGGCTTTCACGCCGGAGGATCGACTCACACCACCGTGACACGTGGGACAGCCCTGTGGGAAAGCCTCGTGGGAAAGACTCGAGGGAAAGCCACAGATCCTTGGTCCACGCAAGGGGAAGCATGACACTGCTGCTACAGCATGGGAGGAAATGGCACGCTCATGCCCCCACTCGAGACGAGCCTGACTCCTTTGTGGATACTCCAGAAGTACCCAAAATCCATGTCAGCACTGGAGAGGAATCCTCAGCTTCCGGCCCGACTCCACACAAGGTCTTAGGCCCCGGCATCGACGGGAGAGGAATCACGAGAGGCCCCCTAGCAACACGCATGATAACTGGCCTTTCCCTGCGGCCGCCAGAGCGAGTCCCTGAATCCCCGTCGTAACTCGAGAGCACCTGCTGAAACTCGGGAATATCCAGGAGCCTCTCCATTCCAGGCGACATGAGGCCCATTTCCGCTCAGGCATCTCGAGACTAACCACACCTAACCTCTGGAACTTCCAAAGGGTCCTTCACACTCTTGCTGCAACTCAAGAAGTTCCCCGACATACCCGTTCCTCTTCACGTTCTGCCATAATGGTGGTGTCATCTGCATATCTAAGTTGATTGATATTTCTACCGGCAATCTTGATTCCAGCTTATGTATCTTCCATCCCAGCATTTTTCATGATGTACTCTGCATAGAAGTTAAATAAACAGGGTGACAATATACAGCCTTGACATACTCCTTTTCCTTTTTGGAACCAGTCTGTTGTTCCATGTCCTGCTCTAACTGTTGCTTCCTGACCTTCATCCAGATTTCTCAAGAGGCAGGTTAGGTGGTCTGGTATTCCCATCTCTTTCAGAATTGTGGCTAAAACAACAGTATAAGGACCTTTCCGATGTCAGGCCAAGGAATTGTGTTTCCAGTCATTGAGCCACACCTGATCACTGAGCACAAATTCATGAATCTGTTCCTCAAGGGGGAATGATATTCTTTTTTATACAAACTTAGTTACCTGATTTATTACCTTACCTAATTGTTCCATCTGCTGTGAAATCCCACCCCTTACTTGTGGCAAATCTGCTAACACCTGCCTCACTGTGGAGGGGGTCTCCCATAGAAAATTTCATAAGGACAACAACTGTGGGAACGTGCGGTTACCTGTAATATGAGTAAGTCTGCCGGAAGCAAGCCCATCCATGTACAGTCAGTCTCTATGATCCATTTTGAAAGTGTCTCTTCAAGAGTTTGGTTGTTTCTTTCCACCATTCCAGAACACTGGGGCCTATATGCTGTATGTAATTTCCACTGATATTTAGAGCTTCACATACCTGTTAATTAACGCGGCTACAAAGACGGGGCCATTGTCGGATTCTATACTGGTTGGAAACCCAAGTCTGGGAATTATTTCTCAAATCAGCGAGCTACTTCATTTTCTTTTTCAGATCAGGTAGGGAAGGCCTCTGCCCAACCGGAGAAGGTACCTACTATTCTAGTAAGTCATGATAACAGGTGACTGCCTTTGCTTCCCCGAAGGACACTCGCTTTCCCTGCATCCTGAGAACTCCACGTCTCAGCCAGTTGGAAAAGCGCTTCTTGGAGGTCATTATTCAGGGCAACTTCCCCTGGAGCCGGGCCATAGGGAGCGGCTCCACACTCCCAGGGAAAGGCAGAGCCACAGCCACACATCTGTCCCATCCCCTTTGCTCTGTAGGAGAGCTCTAGTGAGCCTAGGTCTGTCAGGAAAATTCTTGGCTCCTATGGGGACACATTCTATGTGTGAAACTGCATCCAGGACCTAGGGCCACAGGGCGCCTGTTTCTCTCGGGCGGAGGGGGGCCTGAAGCAGTGCGGCCCAGCAACAGCTTCCACATCCATCCAATTGCTCTTTTCTTACCTCTGATAGAACTAGCTTTGTTCCAGCCTTTGGCAATTTGGAGGCAAGCGGGCCCCACTTCCTCCCCAAGGAGGCATGGGACCTACTTTGAGTGGAAAGGCCCCTCACGGAGCTGAACCCAGGAAGGCACCCAGTCATGTCTGACACATTCCTGCATCCTGCTTCTTCATGAGCAATACCGCTATAAGCTAGGCATGTCTTTCCAAGGCTCAGAAAGGACAGGGGAGATGCATGGTGCTGCCTCTGGAATTTCGGTCCTCTGAGCAGACCTGGAGGTCTCCCCTTGAAGGAGCTAACCAGTTTCTTCCAAATACAGGCTTGCAAACACACACTGGGTGGCTGCCTCTTCTTCCCTGAAGGACGATCACTTTCCCCGCATCCTGTGAACTCTGCATCCCAGCCTGCTGGAAAAGCGCTTCTTGGAGGTCATTTTTCAGGGACAATTTTCCCTGGAGCCCGGGGCCGTAGGGAGGGCCCCATGCTCGCTGGGAAAGACAGAGTCACATCCACAGTCTGTTCTACCCCTTTTGCCCTGTAGGAGAGCTCTAGTGAGCCTAGGTCTGTCAGGAAAATTCTTGGCTCCTATGGGGACACACCCTGTGTGTTAACCTGCATATCGGACCTAGGGCCACAGGGCGCCTGTTCCTCTCGGGGGGACCCTGAAGTGGTGCGGCCAGCAACAGCCTGAACATCCATCCGATTGCTCTTTTCTTCCTTCTGATAGAGCTAGCTTTGCTTCTCGCTTTGGCATTTCGGAAGCCAGGGGGAGCCCCACCGCTGTTGTCCTGGGGTCTATTGGAGGTACCGGGTCTATTGGACCCCAGCATGGCACCCGACCCCCTCAGACACACTCCCGCAGCCTCCTTCCCCATGGGCAGGACTGTTCTGACCTAGGAATGTGTTCCCAAGGCTCAGAAAATGCAGGGAGACACACGGCCCTGACTCTGGAACTGAGGCCGTTGGAGCAGCCTGGAGGTCTGACGTCTGAGACGCCAAACACTTGCTGCAAGATACAGGTGTGAAAACACACTCTCTGGGGCTGCCTTTCCTTCCTCCAAGGAAGAGAGCTTTTCCAGTCTCCTCCGTGCTGAGTCATACAAGGCTGGAAAGGTCTGGCTTCGAGGGCATTTCTCAGCGCAATGGCCCCTGAGGCCCTGCACCCAGGGAGGGATCCTACCCTCCCAGGGGAAGTCAAAGCAACCTCCAAACAGCTGTTCTCTCATGTTTCCTCTGCAGGAGGGAGCTAGTGAGCCCAGGTCTGTCTGGAACGTTCTTGGATCCTGCAGGAAATCATCCTGGGAGCCCACCTGGATACCAGTTCGTAGGGGCTAAAATTCGCATTTTCCTTCCTTGGAGCCCTAACGCAGTACAGCCTAGCAACTGCTTGAAAATCCATCCTGTTGCTGTTTTCTTCCCTCTGACAGAGCGAGCTTTGCCCCCATTTGGGATTTCAGAAGCAAGGTGGTGGGCCTGCAACTCCTTGCCTGGGGTCATTGGAGTGCAAGGTGCCCTCGACCAGGTGACCCCAGCATGACACCTGGCCCCTCAGACACACTCCCGCAGCCTGCTCCATGGGGGACTGCATCGTCGCCTACAGTGGAATCTCTCTTTCCATGTGGGTTT
>NW_017218807.1:0-11709 GCF_001704415.2 Capra hircus | reverse complement strand
AAATCCAGGAGGTTCTCCCCTCCAGGCGAGATGAGGCCCATTTCCGCTGAGGTGTCCCATTTCCGCTGAGGCATCTGGAGCTAATCACATCTAACATCTGGAACATCCAAAGGCGTCCTTCACACCCTTGCTGCCCAACTCAAGAAGTTCCCCGACATTCCCGTCTCCACTCGAGGAAGCACGAGGAGTCCTGCCACATCCAGAGGAGACCCGTTTCCGCCTCCTAGCTCGAGAGGAGGGATCCTTTCCCTGCGTGGTTGGGAAAGAATTCCCCGCGTTCCCGTCGCATCTCAAGAGGAGGCGCTCTCCACAGAAAGGCGAGAGGAACTCCAGGGTCGTGCCACATTCCCAGAGTCCCCCAGATATCTCAGTCCATTCCAGGGAAACCTGTTTTCCCTGCACTGCCTCGACTTTCAAGCCGAGGATCCACTCACACCACGGTGGCACGTGGGGACAGCCTGTGGGAAAGCCTCGTGGGAAAGCCCACAGATCCCTTGATCCACGCAAAGGGAAGCGTGACACTGCTGCTACAGCTCGGGAGGAAAGCGCACGTGCATGCCCCCACTCGAGACGAGGACTGACTCCCCTGGGGAGACTCCAGAAGTACCCCAAGATCCATGTGCACTGGAGAGGAATCCTCAGGTTCCGGAACGACTCCTCACAAGGTCTTAGGCCCCGGCATCGAGGGGAGAGGAATCCCGAGAGGCCCCGCGAGCAACTCGCATGGGGACTGGCCTTTCCTGAGGCCACCAGAGCGGGTCCCTGAGGTCCCCGTCGTAAGTCGAGAGCACCTGCCCGCAACTCGAGAAAATCCAGGAGGTTCTCCCCTCCAGGCGAGATGAGGCCCATTTCCGCTGAGGCGTCTCGAGGCTAATCACATCTAACATCTGGAACTTCCAAAGGGTCCTTCACACCCTTGCTGCAACTCAAGAAGTTCCCCCGACATACCCGTCTCCACTCGAGAGGAAGCACGAGAGTCCCGCCCACATCCAGAGGAGCCCCGTTTTCGCCTCCTAGCTCGAGAGGAGGGATCCTTTCCCTGCGTGGTCGGGAAAGAATTCCCGGCGTTCCCGTCGCATCTCAAGAGGAGGCGCTCTCCACAGGAAAGGCGAGAGGAACTCCAGGGTCGTGCCACATTCCCAGAGTCCCCCAGATGCTCAGTCCATAACAGGGAAACCAGTTTTCCCAGCACTGCCTCGACTTTCAAGCCAAGGATCGACTCACAACACGGTGGCACGTGGACAGCCCAGTGGGTAAACGTGGGAAAGCCTCGTGGAAAGCCTCGAAAGCCTCCACGGAAAGCCACAGATTCCTTGATCCACGCGAAGGGAAGCGTGACACTGATGCTACAGCTCTGGAGGAAAGCACGTGCATGCCCACTCGAGACGAGGACTGACTCCCCTGGGAGACTCCAGAAGTACCCAAGGTCCATGTAAGCACTGGAGAGGTTTCTCAGGTTCCGGCACCGACTCCACACAAGGTATAAGCCCGGCATCGACGGGAGAGGAATCCCGAGAGGCCCCGAGCAACTCGCATGGTGACTGGCCTTTCCTGAGGCCACCAGAGCGGGTCCCTGAGGACCCCGTCGTAAGTCCACAGCACCTGCCGCAACTCGAGAAAATTCAGGAGGTTCTCCCCTTCAGGCGACATGAGGCCCATTTGTGCTGAGGCGTCTCGAGACTAATCACACCTAACCTCTGGAACTTCCAAAGGTCTTTCACACCCTTGCTGCAACTCAAGAAGTTCCCCGACATACCCGTTTCCACTCGAGAGGAAGCACGAGAGTCCCGCCCACATCCAGAGAGGAGCCCCGTTTCCGCCTCCATAGTTCCAGAGGAGGGATCCTTTCCTACGTGGTCGGGTAAGTATTCCTGGCGTTCCGTCGCATCTCAAGAGGAGGCGCTCTCCACAGGAAAGGCGAGAGGAACTCCAGGGTCGTGCCACCATTCCCAGAGTCCCCCAGATGCTCAGTCCAAGCCAGGGAAACCAGTTTTCCCTGCACTGCCTCGACTTTCAAGCCGAGGATCGACTCATACAACACGTGGACAGCCCTGTGGGAAAGCCCGTGGGAAAGCCTCGTGGGAAAGCCTCGAGGAAAACCCCTGAACCCTTGATCCACAGAAGGAAGCGTGACACTCCTGCTACAGCTCGGGAGCGCACGTGCATGCCCCACTCGAGACGAGGACTGACTCCCCTGGGAGACTCCAGAAGTACCCCAAGATCCATGTCAGCACTGGAGAGGAATCCTCAGGTTCCAGCACCGACTCCACACAAATCTTAGGCCCCGGCATCGAGGGAGAGGAATCCCGAGAGGCCCCCGAGCAACTCCCATGGGGACTGGCCTTTCTGAGGCCACCAGAGCGGGGTCCTGAGGTCCCCTTCGTAAGTCGAGAGCACCTGCCGCAACTCGAGAAAATTCAGGTTCTCCCCTCCAGGTGAGATGAGGCCCATTTCCGCTGAGGCGTCTCGAGGCTAATCACACCTAACTCTGGAACTTCCAAAGGGTCCTTCACACCCTTGCTGCAACTCAAGAAGTTTCCCGACATACCCGTCTCCACTCGAGAGGAAGCACGAGAGTCCCGCCCACATCCAGAGGAGCCCCGTTTCCGCCTCCTAGCTCGAGAGGGGGATCCTTTCCCTGCGTGGTCGGGAAAGAATTCCCGGCATTCCCGTCGCAATCTCAAGAGGAGGCGCTCTCCACAGGAAAGGCGAGAGGAACTCCAGGGTCGTGCACCATTCCCAGAGTCCCCCAGATGTCTCAGTCCATTCCAGGGAAACCTGTTTTCCCTGCACTGCCTCGACTTTCAAGCCGAGGATCGACTCACACCACGGTGGCACGTGGGACAGTCCTGTGGGAAAGCCTCGTGGGAAAGCCTGCTCGAGGGAAAGCCACAGGATCCCTTGATCCACGCGAAGGGAAGCGTGACACTGCTGCTACAGCTCGGGAAGAAGGCGCACGTGCATGCCCCACTCGAGACGAGGACTGACTCCCCTGGGGAGACTCCAGAAGTACCCCAAGATCCATGTCAGCACTGGAGAGGAATCCTCACGGTTCCGGCAACCGACTCCACACAAGGTCTTAGGCCCAGGCATCGACGGGAGAGGAATCCCGAGAGGCCCCCGAGCAACTCGCATGGGGACTGGCCTTTCTTGAGGCCACCAGAGCGGGTCCCTGACGTCCCTGTCGTAAGTCGAGAGCACCTGCCGCAACTCGAGAAAATCCAGGAGGTTCTGCCCCTCCAGGCGAGATGAGGCCCATTTCCGCTGAGGCGTCTGGAGGCTAATCACATCTAACATCTGAACTTCCAAAGGGTCCTTCACACCCTTGCTGCAACTCAAGAAGTTTCCCCGACATACCGTCTCCACTCGAGAGGAAGCACGAGAGTCGCCCACATCCAGAGGAGCCCCGTTTTCCGCCTCTAGCTCCAGAGGAGGGATCCTTTCCCTGCGTGGTTCGGGAAAGAATTCCCGGCGTTCCCGTCGCATCTCAAGAGGAGGCGCTCTCCACAGGAAAGGCGAGAGGAACTCCAGGGTCGTGCCACCATTCCAGAGTCCCCCAGATGTCTCAGTCCATTCCAGGGAAACCTGTTTTCCCTGCACTGCCTCGACTTTCAAGCCGAGGATCGACTCACACACGGTGGCACGTGGGACAGCCTGTGGGAAAGCCTCGTGGGAAAGCCTCGTGGGAAAGCCTCGAGGTAAACCCTTGATCCCTTGATCCACCGAAGAAGGGAAGCGTGACACTGCTGCTACAGCCTCGGGAGGAAAGCGCACGTGCATGGCCCCCACATCGAGACGAGGACTGACTCCCCTGGGGAGACTCCAGAAGTACCCCAAGATCCATGTCAGCACTGGAGAGGAATCCTCAGGTTCCGGCACCGACTCCATCACAAGGTCTTAGGCCCGCAATCGAGGGAGAGGAATCCCGAGAGGCCGCCGAGCAACTCGCATGGGACTGGCCTTTCCTGAGGCCACCAGAGCGGGTCCCATGAGGTCCCCGTCGTAAGTCGAGAGCACCTGCCGCCAACTCGAGAAAAATCCAGGAGGTTCTCCCTCCAGGCGAGATGAGGCCCATTTCCGCTGAGGCGTCTCGAGGCTAAATCACACCTAACTCTGGAACTTCCAAAGGGTCCTTCACACCCTTGCTGCAACTCAAGAAGTTCCCCGACATACCCGTCTCCACTCGAAAGGAAGCACGAGAGTCCCGGCCACATCCAGAGGAGCCCCGTTTCCGCCTCCTAGCTCGAGAGGAGGGATCCTTTCGCCTGCGTGGTCGGGAAAGAATTCCCGGTCGTTCCGTCGCAATCTCAAGAGGAGGCGCTCTCCACAGGAAAGGCGAGAGGAACTCCAGGGTCGTGCCACCATTCCAGAGTCCCCAGATGTCTCAGTCCATTACAGGGAAACCTGTTTTCCCTGCACTGCCTCGACTTTCAAGCCGAGGATCGACTCACACACGGTGGCACGTGGGACAGCCCTGTGGGAAAGCCTCGTGGGAAAGCCTCTGGAAGCCTCGAGGGAAAGCCACAGATCCCTTGATCACGCGAAGGGAAGCGTGACACTGCTGCTAACAGCTCTGAGGAAATGCGCACGTGCATGCCCCCACTCGGAGACGAGGACTGACTCCCCTGGGGAGACTCCAGAAGTACCCAAGATCCATGTCAGCACTGGAGAGGAATCCTCAGGTTCCGGCACCGACTCCACACAAGGTCTTAGGCCCGGCATCGGACGGGAGAGGAATCCCGAGAGGCCCCGAGCAACTCGCATGGGGACTGGCCTTTCCTGAGGCCACCAGAGCGCTGTCCCTGAGGTCCCGTCGTAAGTCGAGAGGCACCTGCCGCAACTCGAGAAATCCAGGAGGTTCTCCCCTACCAGGCGAAGATGAGGCCCATTTCCGCTGAGGCGTCTTGGAGGCTAATCACATCTAACCTCTGGAACTTCCAAAGGGTCCTTCACACCCTTGCTTGCAACTCAAGAAGTTCCCTCGACATACCCGTCTCCACTCGAGAGGAAGCACGAGAGTCCCGCCCACATCCAGAGGAGCCCCGTTTCCGCCTCCTAGCTCCGAGAGGAAGGGTATCCTTTCCCTGCGTGTTCGGGAAAGAATTCCCGGCGTTCCTGTTGCATCTCAAGAGAGGCACTCTCCACACGAAAGGCGAGAGGAACTCCAGGGTTCGTGCCACCATTCCAGAGTCCTCCAGATGTCTCAGTCCATTCCAGGGAAACCTGTTTTCCCCTGCACTGCCTCGACTTTGAAGCCGAGGATCGACTCCACACCACGGTGGCACGTGGGACAGTCCTGTGGGAAAGCCTCAAGGGAAAGCCCCTGATGCCTTTGATCCACGCGAAGGGAAAGCGTGACACTGCTGCCACAGCTCGGGAGGAAAGAGCACCTGCATGCCCCCATCGAGACGAGGACTGACTCCCCTGGGGAGGCTCCAGAAGTACCCCAAGTTCCATGTCAGCACTGGAGAGGAATCCACAGGTTTCGGCACCGACTCCACTCAAGGTCTTAGGCCCCGGCATCGAGGGGAGAGGAATCCCGAGAGGCCCCCGAGCAACTCGCATGGGGACTGGCCTCTCCTGGGGCAACCAGAGCGGGTCTCTGAGGTCCCCATCGTAAGTCGAAAGCACCTGTCGCAACTAGAGAAAATCCAGGAGGTTCTCCCCTCCAGGCGAGATGAGGCCCATTTCCGCTGAGGCGTCTCAAGGCTAATCACATCTAACGTCTGGATCTTCCAAAGGGTCCTTCACACCCTTGCTGCAACTCAAGAAGTTCCCCGACATACCCGTTTACACTCGAGAGGAAGCACGAGAGTCCGCCCACATCCAGAGGAGCCCCGTTTCCGCCTCCTAGCTCGAGAGGAGGGATCCTTTCCCTCCGTGGTCGGGAAAGAATTCCCAGCATTCCCGTCGCTTCTCAAGAGGAGGCGCTCTCCACAGGAAAGGCGAGAGGAACTCCAGGGTCGTGCCACCATTCCCACAGTGCCCCAGATGTCTCAGTCCATTCCAGGGAAAACTGTTTTCCCTGCACTGCCTCTACTTTCAAGCCGAGGATCGACTCACACCACGGTGGCACGTGGGACAGCCCTGTGGGAAAGCCTCGTGGGAAAGACTCGGGGAAAGCCTCGAGGGAAAGCCGCAGATCCCTTGTTCGACTCGAAGGGAAGCTTGACACTGCTGCTACAGCTCGAGAGGAAAGCGCACGTGCATGCCCCCACTCGAGCCGAGGACTGACTCCCCTGGGGAGACTACAGAAGTAGCCCAAGATCCATGTCAGCACTGGAGAGGAATCCTCACGTTCCGGCACCGGACTCCAAGCAAGGTCTTAGGCCCCGGCATCGACGGGAGAGGAATCCCGAGAGGCCCCCGAGCACCTCGCATGGGGACTGGCCTTTCCTGAGGCCACCAGAGAGGGTCCCTGAGGTCCCCGTCGTAAGTCGAGAGCACCTGCCGCAACTCGAGAAAATCCAGGAGGTTCTCCCCTCCAGGCGAGATGAGGCCCATTTCCGCCTAGGCGTCTCGAGGCTAATCACACCTAAGCTCTGGAACTTCGAAAGGGTCCTTCCACACCCTTGCTGCAACTCAAGAAGTTCCCCGACATACCCGTCTCCACTCGAGAGGAAGCACGAGAGTCCCGCCCACATCCAGAGGAGCCCCGTTTCCGCCTCCTAGCTCGAGAGGAGGGATCCTTTCCCTGCGGGGTCGGGAAAGAATTCCCGGCGTTCCGGTCGCATCTCAAGAGGAGGCGCTCTCCACAGGAAAGGCGAGAGGAACTCCAGGATCGAGGCACATTCCCAGAATCCCCCAGATGTCTCAGTCCATTCCAGGGAAACCTGTTTTCCCTGCACTGTTTCGACTTTCAAGCCGAGGATCGACTTACAACACGGTGGCACGTGGGACAGTCCTTTGGGAAAGTCTCGTGGGAAAGCCACAGATCCCTTTATCCACGCAAAGGGAAGCGCGACACTGCTGCTACAGCTTGGGAGGAAAGCGCACGTGCATGCCCCCTCTGGAGACGAGGACTGACTCCCTTGGGCAGACTCCAGAAGTACCCCAAGATCCATGTCAGCACTGGAGAGGAATGCTCAGGTTACGGCACCGATTCCACACAAGATCTAGGGCCCCGGCATCGATGGGAGAGGAATCCCGAGAGGCCCCCGAGCAACTCGCATGGGGACTGGACTTTCCTGAGGCCACCAGAGCGGGTCTCTGAGGTCCCCGTCGTAAGTCGAGAGCACCTGCCGCAACTCGAGGAAATCCAGGAGGTTCTCCCCTCCAGGCGAAATGAGGCCCATTTCCGCTGAGGCGTCTCGAGGCTAATCACATCTAACGTCTGGATCTTCCAAAGGGTCCTTCACACCCTTGCTGCAACTCAAGAAGTTCTCTGACATACCCGTCTCAACTCGAGAGGAAGCACGAGAGTCCCGCCCACATCCAGAGGAGCCCTGTTTCCGCCTCCTAGCTCGAGAGGAGGGATCCTTTTCCTGCGTGGTGGGGAAAGAATTCCCCGCGTTCCCGTCGCATCTCAAGTGGAGGCGCTTGCCAGGGTCCAGCCCCGGTGGATCCAGGGAATTCGAAGGCTGGACGGGGTTGGCGTGGAAAGACTTGTTTGTTTATTAATGTAAGATTAGGTTAAGAAACTATAGTGTAATAAGAAGATTAAGTGGAGGAAGAGGGCTGAATAGCTTGGTTTTCACGGAAGGCCTTTAAAATTCCAGACAAGGAATTTGCACCATCTACGTTGGGCCACCGGCGCCCGCTTGAATATCTAAGGGTGCCTCGCCTTAAGCTCCCTTTCGTGCGGGTCTTAACAGCCGGGGCAAGTAAGTAGACCTGGCGAGCCTCCGCGCCCCAGATGGAGATTCAGCCTGAAGTTAAAGTAAAGAGCAGAGAGAGGGAAGGGGAGAGAAGAAGAGAGAGAGAGAGACATGGGGGGATCCAGAGTCCCAAGAAACTAGGCCGAGAGACTAGTTCGAGAAACTGGTCCAATCCTTTATTGTTCAGAAGGCCTTTTATACTTTTGATAAAACATGGAGATCAATGGGTAACACAGAATTATGTAGCGTTCGCAGCGCAGACTCTTTCTATACATCATTTTGTATACAAAAGGTCTCTGGTGATTTACATTATCTTCTGGCCAAGAGGCTTGTTAACACTTTTTAGCTCTCTTCCTTAATGAATGTTAATTTTGTTTCCCCTGAAGTGTTTTTTTTAATCTGCATCTCCTTAAAGCATTAAAGTTACATCTCTATAGAACAAAGGTGCAGTGCGATAGAACAAAGGTGCAGTGGGATATAACAAAGAAGGTACTTAACTCGAGGATCTAATGTTGCTAATACTAGGTCTACTACTTGTTTTTCTATATACCAACTATATCTAAAAATAAAGGATATGAAAATTTGGCAGCAAACATTGACTCAACAAATGAAACTTATAATCAGTCCTATTCTAAAGATTTTGACTCCTCGGAAGCCCCTACATTCCTAGGATGTTTTAAGCTTCCTGTGCCTCCTGCGGTCAGGAGGCCTCAAACAAACACACTTGCAGAGTCCTGCAGGCAGGCTAGAAAGCCATCGGAGGGGTTTTTTGGATTGAAACACTCTTTCAAATGCAGAAGACTAAAGCCCTGAATTGACTTTTTCCAGAAAATGTCAGAAGAGTGGAAAAGCAGAGCACAAAAGCCGGCAGATTTTTGTTGGGGTACATGCTTAGGAATTTCCAGAGGGGCCCCTGAAGTCTGAGCACGCCTTGCGTATGTCAGCTTCCTTCCTCATGACCTTGTCACGGGCGGGATTCCTCACAAAGGCTTCCGGCAGGCGCTCTCCACAGGAAAGGCGAGAGGAACTCCAGGGTCGTGCCACCATTCCCAGAGTCCCCCAGATGTCTCAGTCCATTCCAGGGAAACCTGTTTTCCCTGCACTGCCTCGACTTTCAACCCAAGGAACGACTCACACCACGGTGGCACGTGGGACAGCCCTGTGGGAAAGCCTCGTGGGAAAGCCTCCTGGGAAAGCCTCGAGGGAAAGCTACAGATCCGTTGATCCACGCAAAGGGAAGCGCGACACTGCTGCTACAGCTCGGGAGGAAAGCGCACGTGCATGCCCCGACTCGAGACGCGGACTGACTTCCCTGGGGAGACTCCAGAAGTACCCCAAGATCCATGTCAGGGCTGGAGAGGAATCCTCAGGTTCCGGCATCGACTACACACAAGGTCTTAGGCCCCGGCATCGACGGGAGAGGAATCCCGAGAGGCCCCCGAGCAATTCGCATGGGGACTGGCATTTCCTGAGGCCACCAGGGCGGTCCCTGAGGTCCCCGTCTTAAGGCCACAGTACCTGCCGCAACTCGAGAAAATCCAGGAGGTTCTCCCCTTCAGGCGAGATGAGGCCCATTTCCGCTGAGGCGTCTCGATGCTAATCACACCTAACCTCTGGAACTTCCAAAGGGTCCTTAACACCCTTGCTGCAACACAAGAAGTTCCTCGACATACACGTTTCCAATCGAGAGGAAGCACGAGAGTCCCACCCACATCCAGAGGAGCCCCGTTTACGCTTCATAGTTCCAGAGGAGGGATTCTTTTCCTGTGTGGTCGAGAAAGAATTCCCGGCGATCCCGTCGCATCTCAAGTGGAGGCGCTCACCACAGGAAAGGCGAGAGGAACTCCTGGGTCGTGCCACTATTCCCAGAGTCCCCCAGATGCTCAGTCCATAACAGGGAAACCAGTTTTCCCAGCACTGCCTCGACTTTCAAGCCGAGGATCGACTCACACCACGGTGGTACGTGGGACAGCGCTGTGGGAAAGCCTCGTGGGAAAGCCTCCTGGGAAAGCCTCCAAGGAAAGCCACAGATTCCTGGATCCACGCGAAGGGAAGAGTGACACTGCTGCTACAGCTCGGAGGAAAGCGCACGTGCATGTCCCCACTCGAGACGAGGACTGAGTCTCCTGGCTAGACTCCAGAAATACCCCAAGATCCATGTCAGCACTGGAGAGGAATCCTCAGGTTCTGGCGCCGACTCCACACGAGGTCTTAGGCCGCAGCATCGACGGGAGAGGAATCCCAAGAGTCCCCCGAGCAACTCCCATGGGGAATGGCCTTTCCTGAGGCCACCAGAATGGGTCCCTGATGTCCCCGTCGAAAGTCGAGAGCACCTGCCGCAACTCGAGAACATCCAGGAGGTTCTCCCTCCAGGCGAGATGAGTGCCATTTCCGCTGAGGCATCTCGAGGCTAATCACACCTACCCTCTGGAACTTACAAAGGGTTTTCACACCCTGGCTGCAACCTCAAGAATTTCCCCGACATACCCGTCTCCACTCGAGAGGAATCACGAGAGTCCCGCCCTCATCCAGAGGAGCCCCGTTTCCGCCTCCTAGCTCGAGAGGAGAGATCCTTCCCCTGCGTGGTCGGGAAAGAATTCACGCATTTCCGTCGCATCTCAAGAGGAGGCACTCTCCACAGGAAAGGCGAGAGGAACTCCAGGGTCGTGCCACCATTCCCAGAGTCCCCCAGATTTCTCAGTCCATTCCAGGGAAACCTGTTTTCCCTGCACTGCCTCGACTTTCAAGCCGACGATCGACTCACACCACGGTGGCACGTGGGCAGCCTTGTGGGAAAGCCTCGTGGGAAAGCATCGTGGGAAAGCCTCGAGGGAAAGCCACAGATCCCTTGATCCACGCGAAGGGAAGCGTGACACTGCTGCTACAGCTGGGGAGGAAAGCGCACGTGCATGCCCCCACTCGAGACGAGGACTGACTCCACAGGGGAGACTCAGGAAGTACCCCAAGATCCATGTCAACACTGGAGAGGAATCCTCAGGTTCCGGCACCGACTCCACACAAGGTCTTAGGCCGCGGCATCGATGGGAGAGGAATACCCGAGAGGCCCCGAGCAACTCGCATGGGGACTGGCCTTTCCTGAGGCCACCAGATCATGTCCCTGAGGTTCCCATCGTAAGTCGAGAGCACCTGCCGACAACTCGAGAAAATCCAGGAGGTTCTCCCCTCCAGGCGAGATGAAGGCCCATTTCCGCTGAGGCTTCTCGAGGCTAATCACACCTAACCTCTGGAACTTTCAAAGGGTCCTTCACACCCTTGCTGCAACTCAAGAAGTTCCCCGACATACCCGTCTCGACTCGAGAGGAAGCACGAGAGTCCCGCCCACATCCAGAGGAGCCCCGTTTCCGCCTCCTAGCTCGAGAGGAGGGTTCCTTTCCCTGCGTGTTCAGGAAAGAATTCCTGGCCTTCCCATCGCAGCTCAAGAGGGGGCGCTCTCTACAGGAAAGGTGAGAGGAACTCCAGGGTCGTGCCACGATTCCCAGAGTCCCCCAGATGTCTCAGTCCACTCCAGGGAAACGTGTTTTCCTTGCACTGCCTCGACTTTCAAGCGAGGAATGACTCACACCACGGTGGCACGTTGGACAGCCATTTGGGAAAGCCTCGTGGGAAAAGCTCGTGGGAAAGCCTCGTGGGAAAGACTCGGGAAAGCCACAGATTCCTTCATCCACGCGAAGGGAAGCGTGACACTACAGCTACAGCTCGGGAGGAAAGCGCACGTGCATGCCCCAACTCGAGACGAGGACTGACTCCCTTAGGGAGACTCCAAAAGTACCCCAGGAACCATGTCAGCACTGGAGTGGAATCCCCGGTTCCTGCACCTACTCTACACAAGGTCTTAGGACCCCAGCATCGACGACGGGAGAGGAATCCCGAG
>NW_017218806.1:0-22327 GCF_001704415.2 Capra hircus | reverse complement strand
GTTTCCGCCTCCTATCTCGAGAGGAGGGATCCTTTCCTGCGTGGTCGGGAAAGAATTCCCTGGTTCCCGTCTCATCTCAAGAGGAGGCGCTCTCCACAGGAAAGGCGAGAGGAACTCCAGGGTCGTGCCACATTCACAGAGACCCCCAGATGTCTCAGTCCATTCCAGGGAAAACTGTTTTCCCTGCACTGCCTCGACTTTCAAGCCAAGGATCGACTCACACACCACGGTGGAACGTGGGACAGCCCTGTGGCAAAAGCCTCGTGGGAAAGCCTCGAGGAAAGCCACAGATCCTTGATCCACGCGAAGGGAAGCGTGACACTGCTGCTACAGCTCGGGAGGAAAGCGCACATGCATGCCCCCCACTCGAGACGAGGACTGACTCCCTGGGGAGACTCCAGAAGTACCCCAAGATCCATGTCACATTGGAGAGGAATCCTCAGGTTCGGCACCGACTCCACACAAGGTTTTAGACGCGGCATCGACGGGAGAGGAATCCCGAGAGGCCCCCGAGCAACTCGCATGGGGACTGGCCTTTCCTGAGGCCACCAGAGCGGGTCCCTGAGGTCCCCGTCGTAAGTCGAGAGCACTGCCGCAACTCGAGAAAATCCAGGAGGTTCTCCCCTCCAGGCGAGATGAGGCCCATTTCCGCTGAGGCGTCTCGAGGCTAATCACACCTAACATCTGAAACTTCCAAAGGGTCCTTCACACCCTTGCTGCAACTCAAGAAGTTCCCGACATACCCGTCTCCACTCGAGAGCAAGCACGAGAGTCCCGCCACATCCAGAGGAGCCCGTTTCAGCCTCTAGCTCGAGAGGAGGGATCCTTTCCCTGCGTGGTCGGGAAAGAATTCCCCGTTCCTTTCGCATCTCAAGAGCAGGCGATCTCAGAAAGCGAGAGGAACTCCAGGGTCGTGCCACCATTCCCAGAGTCCCCCAAATGTCTCAGTCCATTCCAGGGAAACTGTTTTCCCTGCACTGCTCGACTTTCAAGCCAAGGATCGACTCACACCACGGTGGAACGTGGGACAGCCCTGTGGCAAAGCCTCGTGGGAAAGCCTCGAGGGAAAGCCACAGATCCCTTGATCCACGCGAAGGGAAGCGTGACACTGCTGCTACAGCTCGGGAGGAAAGTACACGTGCATGCCCCCACTCGAGACGAGGACTGACTTCCCTGGGGAGACTTAAGAAGTACCCCAAGATCCTTGTCAGCACTGGAGAGAATGCTCAGCTTCCGGAACCGACTCCACACAAGATTTTAGGCCCCGGCATCGTCGGGAGAGGAATCCCGAGAGGCCCCGAGCAACTCGCAGGGGACTGGCCTTTCCTGAGGCCACCAGAGCGGGTCCCTGAGGTCCCCGTCGTAAGTCGAGAGCACCTGCCGCAACTCGAGAAAATCCAGGAGGTTCTCCCCTCCAGGCGAGATGAGGCCCATTTCCGCTGAGGCGTCTCGAGGCAAATCACACCTAACCTCTGGAACTTCCAAAGGGTCCTTCACACCCTTGCTGCAACTCAAGAAGTTCCCCGACATACCCGTCTCCACTCGAGAGGAAGCACGAGAGTCCGCCACATCCAGAGGAGCCCCGTTTCCGCCTCCTAGCTCGAGAGGAGGGATCCTTTCCCTGCGTGGTCGGGAAGAATTCCCGGCGTTCCCGTCGCATCTCAAGAGGAGGCGCTCTCCACAGGAAAGGCGAGAGGAACTCCAGGGTCGTGCCACCATTCCCAGAGTCCCCCAGATGTCTCAGTCCATTCCAGGGAAACCTGTTTTCCTGCACTGCCTCGACTTTCAAGCCGAGGATCGACTCACACCGGTGGCACGTGGGACAGCCCTGTGGGGAAAGCCTCGTGGGAAAGCCTCGAGGGAAAGCCACAGATCCCTTTCCATCGGCGAAGGGAAGCGTGACACTGCTGCTACAGCTCGGGAGGAAAGCGCACGTGCATGCCCCCACT
Organism: Capra hircus; assembly: GCF_001704415.2. Taxonomy (NCBI): domain Eukaryota; kingdom Metazoa; phylum Chordata; class Mammalia; order Artiodactyla; family Bovidae; genus Capra; species Capra hircus. The sequence continues at coordinate 20,378 of NW_017218806.1, read as the reverse complement.
CGAGACGAGGACTGACTCCCTGGGGAGACTCCAGAAGTACCCCAAGATCCATGTCAGCATGGAGAGGAATCCTCAGGTTCCACCGACTCCACACAAGGTCTTAGGCCCATCGACGGGAGAGGAATCCCGAGAGGCCCCGAGCAACTCGCATGGGGACTGGCCTTTCCTGAGGCACCAGAGCGGGTCCCTGAGGTCCCGTCGTAAGTCGAGAGCACCTGCCGCAACTCGAGAAAATCCAGGAGGTTCTCCCCTCCAGGCGAGATGAGGCCCATTTCCGCTGAGGCGTCTCGAGGCTAATCACACTAACCTCTGGAACTTCCAAAGGGTCCTTCACACCCTTGCTGCAACTCAAGAAGTTCCCCGACATACCCGTCTCCACTCGAGACGCCTCAGGGAAATGGGCCTCATCTCGCCTGGAGGGGAGAACCTCCTGGATTTTCTCGAGTTGCGGCAGGTGCTCTCGACTTACGACGGGGACCTCAGGGACCCGCTCTGGTGGCCTCAGGAAAGGCCAGTCCCCATGCGAGTTGCTCGGGGCCTCTCGGGATTCCTCTCCCGTCGATGCCGGGCCTAACCTTGTGTGGAGTCGGTGCCGGAACCTGAGGATTCCTCTCCAGTGCTGACATGGATCTTGGGGTACTTCTGGAGTCTCCCCAGGGGAGTCAGTCCTCGTCTCGAGTGGGGCATGCACGTGCGCTTTCCTCCCGAGCTGTAGCAGCAGTGTCACGCTTCCCTTCGCGTGGATCAAGGATCTGTGGCTTTCCCTCGAAGGCTTTCCCACGAGGCTTTCCCACGAGGCTTTCCCACAGGGCTGTCCCACGTGCCACCGTGGTGTGAGTCGATCCTCGGCTTGAAAGTCGAGGCAGTGCAGGGAAAACAGGTTTCCCTGGAATGGACTGAGACATCTGGGGACTCTGGGAATGGTGGCACGACCCTGGAGTTCCTCTCGCCTTTCCTGTGGAGAGCGCCTCCTCTTGAGATGCGACGGGAACGCCGGGAATTCTTTCCCGACCACGCAGGGAAAGGATCCCTCCTCTCGAGCTAGGAGGCGGAAACGGGGCTCCTCTGGATGTGGGCGGGACTCTCGTGCTTCCTCTCGAGTGGAGACGGGTATGTCGGGGAACTTCTTGAGTTGCAGCAAGGGTGTGAAGGACCCTTTGGAAGTTCCAGAGTTAGGTGTGATTAGCCTCGAGACGCCTCAGCGGAAATGGGCCTCATCTCGCCTGGAGGGGAGAACCTCCTGGATTTTCTCGAGTTTGCGGCAGGTGCTCTCGACTTACGACGGGGACCTCAGGGACCCGCTCTGGTGGCCTCAGGAAAGGCCAGTCCCATGCGAGTTGCTCGGGGGCCTCTCGGGATTCCTCTCCCGTCGATGCCGGGGCCTAAGACCTTGTGTGGAGTCGGTGCCGGAACCTGAGGATTCCTCTCCAGTGCTGACATGGATCTTGGGTACTTCTGGAGTCTCCCCAGGGGAGTCAGTCCTCGTCTCGAGTGGGGGCATGCACGTGCGCTTTCCTCCGAGCTGTAGCAGCAGTGTCACGCTTCCCTTCGCGTGGATCAAGGGATCTGTGGCTTTCCTCGAGGCTTTCCCACGAGGCTTTCTTTCCACAGGGCTGTCCCACGTGCCACCGTGGTGTGAGTCGATCCTCGGCTTGAAAGTCGAGGCAGTGCAGGGAAAACAGGTTTCCCTGGAATGGACTGAGACATCTGGGGGACTCTGGGAATGGGCACGACCCTGGAGTTCCTCTCGCCTTTCCTGTGGAGAGCGCCTCCTCTTGAGATGCGACGGGAACGCCGGGAATTCTTTCCCGACCACGCAGGGAAAGGATCCCTCCTCTCGAGCTAGGAGGGAAACGGGGCTCCTCTGGATGTGGGCGGGACTCTCGTGCTTCCTCTCGAGTGGAGACGGGTATGTCGGGGAACTTCTTGAGTTGCAGCAAGGGTGTGAAGGACCCTTTGGAAGTTCCAGAGGTTAGGTGTGATTAGCCTCGAGACGCCTCAGCGGAAATGGGCCTCATCTCGCCTGGAGGGGAGAACCTCCTGGATTTTCTCGAGTTGCGGCAGGTGCTCTCGACTTACGACGGGGACCTCAGGGACCCGCTCTGGTGGCCTCAGGAAAGGCCAGTCCCCATGCGAGTTGCTCGGGGGCCTCTCGGGATTCCTCCCGTCGATGCCGGGCCTAAGACCTTGTGGAGAGTCGCCGGAACCTGAGGATTCCTCTCCAGTGCTGACATGGATCTTGGGGTACTTCTGGAGTCTCCCCAGGGAGTCAGTCCTCGTCTCGAGTGGGGCATGCACGTGCTTTCCTCCCGAGCTGTAGCAGCAGTGTCACGCTTCCTTCGCGTGATCAAGGGATCTGTGGCTTTGCTTTCCCGAGGCTTTCCCACGAGGCTTTCCCACAGGGCTGTCCACGTGCCACCGTGGTGTGAGTCGATCCTCGGCTTGAAAGTCGAGGCAGTGCAGGGAAAACAGGTTTCCCTGGAATGGACTGAGACATCTGGGGGACTCTGGGAATGGTGGCACGACCCTGGAGTTCCTCTCGCCTTTCCTGTGGAGAGCGCCTCCTCTTGAGATGCGACGGGAACGCGGGAATTCTTTCCCGACCACGCAGGGAAAGGATCCCTCCTCTCGAGCTAGGAGGCGGAAACGGGGCTCCTCTGGATGTGGGCGGGACTCTCGTGCTTCCTCTCGAGTGGAGACGGTATGTCGGGGAACTTCTTGAGTTGCAGCAAGGGTGTGAAGGACCCTTTGGAAGTTCCAGATGTTAGGTGATTAGCCTCGAGACGCCTCAGCGGAAATGGCCTCATCTCGCCTGGAGGGGAGAACCTCCTGGATTTTCTCGAGTTGCGGCAGGTGCTCTCGACTTACGACGGGGACCTCAGGGACCCGCTCTGGTGGCCTCAGGAAAGGCCAGTCCCCATGCGAGTTGCTCGGGGCCTCTCGGGATTCCTCTCCCGTCGATGCGGGGCCTAAGACCTTGTGTGGAGTCGGTGCCGGAACCTGAGGATTCCTCTCCAGTGCTGACATGGATCTTGGGGTACTTCGGAGTCTCCCCAGGGAGTCAGTCCTCGTCTCGAGTGGGGGCATGCAGTGCGCTTTCCTCCCGAGCTGTAGCAGCAGTGTCATTCTTCCCTTCGAGTGGATCAAGGGATCAGTGGCTTTCCCTCGAGGCTTTCCCATGAGGCTTTCCACGAGGCTTTCCCACAGGGCTGTCCCACGTGCCACCGTGTGTGAGTCGATCCTCGGCTTGAAAGTCGAGGCAGTGCAGGGAAAACAGGTTTCCCTGGAATGGACTGAGACATCTGGGGACTCTGGGAATGGTGGCACGACCCTGGAGTTCCTCTCGCCTTTCCTGTGGAGAGCGCCTCCTCTTGAGACGGGAAGACCGGGAATTCTTTCCGACCACGCAGGGAAAGGATCCTCCTCTCGAGCTGTGAGGCGGAAACGGGGCTCCTCTGGATGTGGGCGGGACTCTCGTGCTTCCTCGAGTGGAGACGGGTATGTCGGGGAACTTCTTGAGTTGCAGCAAGGGTGTGAAGACCCTTTGGAAGTTCCAGAGGTTTAGGTGTGATTAGCGAGACGCCTCAGCGGAAATGGGCCTCATCTCGCCTGGAGGGGAGAACCTCCTGGATTTTTTCGAGTTGGCAGGTGATCTCGACTTACGACGGGGACCTGAGGGACCCGCTCTGGTGGCCTCAGGAAAGGCCATTCCCCATGCGAGTTTCTCGGGGGCCTCTCGGGATTCCTCTCCCGTCGATGCCGGGGCCTAAGACCTTGTGTGGAGTCGGTGCCGGAACCTGAGGATTCCTCTCCAGTGCTGACATGGATCTTGGCGTCCTTAAAGGCGAGATGAGGCCCATTTGCGCTGAGGCGTCTGGAGGCTAATCACACCTAACCTCTGGAACTTCCAAAGGTCCTTCACACCCTTGCTGCAACTCAAGAAGTTCTCCGACATACCCGCTCCACTCGAGAGTATCAAGATCTTCCCGCCCACTTTCAGAGGAGCACCGTTTCCACCTCATAGCTCGAGAGGAGGGATCCTTTACCTGCGTGGTCTGTAAAGCATTCCCGGCGTTCCAGTCGCATCTCAAGAGGAGGCCCTCTCCACAGGAAAGGCGAGAGAAACTCCAGGGTCGTTCCACCATTCCCAGAGTCCCCCAGATATCTCTGTCAATTCCAGGGAAACCTGTTTTCCCTCCACTGCCTCGACTTTCAAGCCGAGGATCGACTCACACCACGGTGGCACGTGGGACAGCCCTGAGGAAAATCCTCGGAAAGCCTCATTGGAAAGCCTCGAGGGAAAGCTGCAGATCCCTTGATACACGCTATCGGAAGTGACACTGCTTCCACAGATCGGGAGGAAATTGAACGTGCACCCCACTCGAGACTAGGACTGACTCCCGGGGAGACTCCAGAAGTACCCCAGATCCATGTCAGCACTGGAGAGGAATCCTCACGTTCCGGCACCGACTCCACACAAGGTCTTAGGCCCCGGCATCGACGGAGAGGAAACCCAAGAGGCCCCGAGCAACTCGCATGGGGACTGGCCTTTCCTGAGGCCACCAGATCGGGTCCCTGAAGTCCCCGTCGTAAGTCGACAGCACCTGCCGCAACTCGAGAAAATCCAGGAGGTTCTCCCCTCCAGGCGAGATGAGGCCCATTTCCGCTGAGGCGTCTCAAGGCTAATCACACTAACCTCTGGAACTTCCAAAGGGTCCTTCACACCCTTGCTGCAACTCAAGAAGTTCCCGACATACCCGTCTCCACTCGAGAGGAAGCACGAGAGTCCCGCCCACATCCAGAGGAGCCCCGTTTCCGCCTCCTAGCTCGAGAGGAGGGATCCTTTCCCTGCGTGTTCGGGAAAGAATTCCGGCGTTCCCGTCGCATCTCAAGAGGAGGCGCTCTCCACAGGAAAGGCGAGAGGAACTCCAGGGTCATGCCACCATTCCCAGAGTCCCCCAATGTCTCAGTCCATTCCAGGGAAACCTGTTTTCCCTGCACTGCCTCGACTTTCAAGCCGAGGATCGACTCACACCACGGGCACGTGGGACAGCCCTGTGGGAAACCCTCGAGGAAAGCCTCGATGGAAGCCCACAGATCCCTTGATCCACTCGAAGGAAAGCGTGACACTGCTGCTACAGCTCGGGAGGAAAGCGCACGTGCATGCCCCCACTCGAGACGAGGACTGACTCCCCTGGGGAGACTCCAGAAGTACCCAAGATCCATGTCAGCACTGGAGAGGAATCCTCAGGTTCCGGCACCGACTCCCCACAAGGTCTTAGGCCCCGGCATCGACGGGAGAGGAATCCCGAGAGGCCCCGAGCAACTCGCATGGGGACTGGCCTTTCCTGAGGCCACCAGAGCGGGTCCCTGAGGTCCCCGTCGTAAGTCGAGAGCACCTGGGGCAACTCGAGAAAATCCAGGAGGTTCTCCCCTCCAGGCGAGATGAGGCCCATTTCCGCTGAGGCGTCTCAAGGCTAATCACACCTAACCTCTGGAACTTCCAAAGGGTCCTTCACACCTTGCTGCAACTCAAGAAGTTCCCGACATACCCGTCTCCACTCCAGAGGAAGCACGAGAGTCCGCCCACATCCAGAAGAGCCCCGTTTCCGCCTCCTAGCTCGAGAGGAGGGATCCTTTCCCCGCGTAGTGGAAAGAATTCCCGGCGTTCCCGTCGCATCTCAAGTGGAGGCGCTCTCCACAGGAAAGGCGAGAGGAACTCCAGGTTGTGCCACCATTTCAGAGTCCCCCAGATATCTCCGTCCATTCCAGGAAAACTGTTTTCCCAGCACTGCCTCAACTTTCAAGCCGAGGGTCGACTCACACACAGTGGCACGTGGGCAGCCCTGTGGGAAAGCCTCGTGGAAAGCCTCTTGGGAAAGCCTCGAGGGAAAGCCACAGATCCCTTGATCCACGCTAAAGGAAGCGTGACACTGCTGCTACAGCTCGGGAGGAAAGTGCACGTGCATGCCCCCACTCGAGACGAGGACTGACTCCCTGGGGAGACTCCAGAAGTACCCCAAGATCCATGTCAGCACAGGAGAGGAATCCTCAGTTCCGGCACCGACTCCACAAGGGTTTGGAGAGAGATGGGAGATGAGGCCCATTTTCTCTGGAAGGAATTGGACGAGAAGAGCGCGGAAGGAGGGGGGAGGAAAAGACGTTCCCGTCGCATCTCAAGAGGAGGCCCTCTCCACAGTAAAGGCCAGAGGAACTCCAGGTTCGTGCCACCATTCCCAGAGTCCCCCAGATGTCTCCGTCCATTCCAGGGAAACCTGTTTTTCCCAGCACTGCCTCAACTTTCAAGCCAAGGGTCGACTCACACTACAGTGACACGTTGGACAGCCCTGTGGGAAAGCCTCTTGGGAAGCCTCGTGGGAAATTCTCGAGGGAAAGAACTCGAGGGAAAGCCACAGATCCCTTGATCCACGCTAAAGGAAGCATGACACTGCTGTTACAGCTCGGGAGCATAGCACACGTGGATGCCCCCACTCGAGACGAGGGACTGACTCCCCTGGGGAGACTCCACAAGTACCCCAAGATCCACGTCAGCACTGGAGAGGAATCCTCAGGTTCCGGCTCCGACTCCACACAAGGTCTTAGGCCCCGGCATCGACGGGGAGAGGAATCCCCAGAGGCCCCAGGGCAACTTTCATGGGGACTGGCCTTTCCTGAGGCCACCAGAACGGGTCCCAGAGGTCCCCGTCTTAGGTCCAGAGCACCTGACGCAACTCGAGTAAATCTAGGAGGTTCTCCCCTCCAGGCGAGAAGGGCCCCCATTTCCGCTGCGGCATCTCGAGGCTAATCACAACCTAACCTCTGGAACGTCCAAAGGGTCCTTCACACCCTTGCTGCAACTCAAGAATTTCCCCGACATACCCATCTCCACTCGAGAGGAAGCACGAGAGTCCCGCCCACATCCAGAGGAGCCCCGTTTCCGCCTCCTAGCTCGAGAGGAGGGATCCTTTCCCTGCGTGGTCGGGAAAGAATTCCCGGCATTCCTGTCGCATCTCAAGAGGAGGCACTCTCCACAGGAACCGCGAGAGGAACTGCATTATCGTGCCACCATTCCCAGAGTCCCCCAGATGTCTCAGTCCATTCCAGGGAAACCTGTTTTCCCTGCACTGCCTCGACTTTCAAGCCGAGGATCGACTCACACCACGGTGGAACGTGGGACAGCCCTGTGGGAAAGCCTCGTGGGAAAGCCTCGAGGGAAAGCCACAGATCCCTTGTTCTAACGCGAAGGGAAGCGTGACACTGCTGCTACAGCTCGGGAGGAAATTGCACGTGCATGCCCCCACTCGTAACGAGGACTGACTGCCCTGGGGAGACTCAAGAAGTATCCCAAGATCCATGTCAGCACTGGAGAGGACTCCTCAGCTTCTGGCACCGACTCTACACAAGGTCTTAGGCCCCCGGCATCGACGGGAGAGGAATCCCGAGAGGCCCCTGAGCAACTCGCATGGGGACTGGCCTTTCCTGAGGCCACCAGAGCGGGTCCCTGAGGTCCCCGTCGTAAGTCGAGAGCACCTGCCGAAACTAGAGAAAATCCAGGAGGTTCTCCCTTCCAGGAGAGATGAGGCCCCTTTCCGCTGAGACATCTCAAGGCTAATCACGCCTAACCACTGGAACTTCCAAAGGGTCCTTCACACCCTTGCTGCAACTCAAGAAGTTCCCCGACATACCCGTCTCCACTCGAGAGGAAGCACGAGGTCCCGCCCACATCCAGAGGAGCCCCGTTTCCGCCTCCTAGCTCGAGAGAAGGGATCCTTTCCCTGCGTGTACGGGAAAGAATTTCCGGCGTTCCCGTCGCATCTCAAGAGGAGGCGCTCTCCACAGGAAAGGCGAGAGGAACTCCAGGGTCGTGCCACCATACCCAAAGTCCCCCTGATGTCTCAGTCCTTTCCAGGGAAACCTGTTTTCCATGCTTTCCCTGCACTGCCACGGCATTCAAGCTGAGGATGGACTCAAACCACGGTGGCACGTGGAACAGCCCTGTGGGAAAGCCTCATGGGAAGGCCTCGTGGGAAAGCCTACTGGGAAAGCCACAGATCCCTTGATCCACACGAAGGGAAGCGTGACGCTGCTGCTACAGCTCGGGAGGAAAGCGCACGTGCATGCCCCCCACTTGAGACGAGGACTGACTCCCCTGGGGAGACTCCAGAAGTATCCCAAGATCCATGTCAGCACTGGAGAGGAACCCTCAGATTCCGGCACCGACTCCACACAGGTCTTTAGGCCCCGAATCGACGGGAGAGGAATCTCGAGAGGCCCCCGAGCAACTCGCATGGGGACTGGCCTTTCCTGATTCCACCAGAGCGGGTCCCTGAGGTCCCCGTCATAAGTCGAGAGCACCTGCCGCAGCTCGAGAAAATCCAGGAGGTTCTCCCCTCCAGGCGAGATGAGGCCCATTTCCGGCTGAGGCGTCTCTAGGCTAATCACACCTAACCTCTGGAAATTCCAAAGGGTCCTTCACACCCTTGCTGCAACTCAAGAAGTTCCCCGACATACCCGTCTCCACTCGAGAGGAAGCACGAGAGTCCCGCCCACATCCAGAGGAGCCCCGTTTCCGCCTCCTAGCTCGAGAGGAGGGATCATTTCACAGCGTGTTCGGGCAAGAATTCCCGGCGTTTCCCGTCACATCTCAAGAAGAGGCGCTTTCGGCAGGAAAGGCGAGAGGAACTCCAGGGTCGTGCCCCCATTCCCAGAGTTCCCCAGATGTCTCAGTCCATTCCAGGGAAACCTGTTTTCCCCTGCACTGCCTCGACTTTCAAGCTGATTATCGACTCACACCATGGTGGCACGTGGGACAGCCCTGTGGGAAAGCCTCGTGGAAAAACCTCGTGGGAAAGCCTCGAGGGAAAGCCACATATCCCTTGATCTACGCGAAGGGAAGCATGACACCCCTGCTACAGCTCGGGAGGAAACGCACGTGCATGCCCCCACACGAGACGAGGACTGACTCCCCTGGGGAGACTCCAGAAGTGCCCCAAGATCCATGTCAGCACAGAACAGGAATCCTCAAGTTCCGGCACCAATTCCACAGAAGGTTTAGGCCCTGGCACCGACGGGAGAGAAATCCCGAGAGGCCCCCGAGCAACTCGCATGGGGACTGGCCTTTCCTGAGGCCACCAGAGCGGGTCGCTGAGGTCCCCGTCGTAAGTCGAGAGCACCTGCCGCAACTCGAGAAATTCCAGGAGGTTCTCCCCTCCAGGCGAGATGAGGCCCATTTCCGCTGAGGCGTCTCGAGGCTAATCACACCAAACCTCTGGAACTTCCAAAGGGTCCTTCACACCCTTGCTGCAACTCAAGAAGTTCCCCGACATACCCGTCTAAACTCGAGAGGAAGCACGAGCGTCCCTTGCACATCCAGAGGAGGCCCTTTTCCTCCTTGTAGCTCAAGATGAGGGATCCTTTCCCTGCGTGGTCTGGAAAGAATTCCCGGCATTCCCGTCGCATCTCAAGAGGAAGCGCTCTCCACAGGAAAGGCGAGAGGAACTCCAGGGTCGTGCCACCAATCCAAGAGTCCCCCAGAGGACTGAGTCCATTCCAAAGGAAACTCTTTTACCTGCACTGCCTTGACTGTCACGCCGAGGATCGACTCACACCACGGTGGCACGTGGACAGCCCTTTGTGTTAGCCTCGTGGGAAAGCCTCATGGGAAATCCTACAGGGAAAGCCACACATCCCTTGATCCACCCGTCGGGTAGCATGACACTGCTGCCACCTTTAGGGAGGAAAGCCCACGTGCATTTCCCCACTCGAGACGAGGACTGACTCCCCTGGGGAGAGTCCAGAAGTACCCAAAAATCCACGTCAGCACTGGAGAGGAATCCTCAGTTTCCGGTCCCAACTCAACACAAGGTCTTCGACTCGGGAAATGCAAGCATTTAAAAGATCTCTCCTTTGGAGCCTCGAGGGGGGATCGGGGCTTCTCTGGATGTGGGCGGGACCCTCGTTTTTCCTTTGAGTGTAGACGGGTGTGTCGGGAAAGCTCTTGAGTTGCAGCAAGTGTGTGAAGGAACCATTGGAAGTTCCAGAGGTTAGGTGTGCTTAGCCTCTAGATGCGTCAGTGGAAATAGGCCTCATTTTGCTGAAGGGGAGAACCTCCTGGATTTTCTCGAGTTACGGCAGGTGCTCTCGAATTACGACGGGGACCTCAGGGACCCGGTCTCGTGGCCTCAGGAAAGGCCAGTCCCCATGCAAGTTGCCAGGGGGACTCTCGGATTCCTCTTGGGTCGATGCCGGGGCCTAAGACCTTGTGTGGAGTCGAGGCCGGATCCTGAGGATTCCTCTCCAGTGCTGACATGGTTCTTGGGGTACTTCTGGAGTCTCCCCAGGGAAGTCAGTCCTCGTCTCGAGTGTGGGCATGCACGTGCGCTTTCCTCCCGAGCTGTAGCAGCAGTGTCACGCTTCCTAACGCGTGGTCAAGGGATCTGTAGCTTTCACTCAAGTCTTTCCTTCAAGGCTTTCCCAAGAGTCTTTCCCACAGGGCTGTCCCACCTGCCACCAGGGTGTGAGTCGATCCTCGGCTTGAAAGTCGAGGCAGTGCAGGGAAAACATGTTCCTCTGGAATGGACTGAGACATCTGGGGGACTCTTGGAATGGTGGTACGACCCTCGAGTTCCGCTCGCCTTTCCTGTGGAGAGCGCCTCCTCTTGAGATGCGACGGGAACGCCGGGAATTCTTTCCCGACCACGCAGGGAAAGGATCCCTCCTCTCGAGCTAGGAGGCGGAAACCGAGCTCCTCTGGATGTGGGCAGGACTCTCGTGCTTCCTCTCTAGTGGAGACGGGTATGTCAGGGAACTTCTTGAGTTGCAGCAAGGTTGTGAAGGACCCTTTGGAAGTTCCAGAGGTTAGGTGTGATTAGCCTCGAGACGCCTCAGCGGAAATGGGCCTCATCTCACCTGGAGGGGAGAACCTCCTGGATTTTCTCGAGTTGCCGCAGGTACTCTCGACTTACAACAGAGACCTCAGGGACCCACTCTGGTGACCTCAGGAAAGGCCAGTCCCCATGCGAGGTGCTAGGGGGCCTCTCAGGATTCCTCTCCCATCGATGCCGGGGCCTAAGACCTTGTGTGAAGTCGGGACCGGAACCTGAGGATTCCTCTCCAGTGCTGACATGGATCTTGGCGTACTTCTGGAGTCTCCCAAGTGGCGTCAGTCCTCGGCTCGAGTGGGGTCATGCACGTGCGCTTTCCTCCCGAGTGGTAGCAGCTGTGTCACACTTCCCTTCTCGTGGATCAAGGAATCTGTGGCTTTCCCTGGAGTCTTTCCCATGAGGCTTTCCCACAGGGCTATTCCACTTGCCATCATGGTGTGAGTCGATCCTCGGCGTGAAAGTCGAACCAGTGCAGGGAAAACAGGAACCTCCTTCCCCACAGTAGGTGGTACACTGTCCCCTTGGGTGGGTATCTCCAGGGCACTCGCGCTGGTGGTTTGCCCGCGGACGTGCGGGCCTCAGGCTCCATGTGAGAAAAGCCCCAAATGGCATTAGCTGCCATTCCAAACGCTGGCCCCTCAGGTCTCTGGCCGGAGCCTTGGGCTCCAGGCAACTCAAAGCCCTCGGTGTTGGCACTCTGTGACTGCTGTAGTGAAAGGACACCAAGAGCCCACGGAGGAGTTGCGGAGGGGGCATGGGGGAAACGGAGGCGAGGACAGCGAGGGATCTAGGTGGAGGCGCTGGAGAGAGCGTCTGGTGTCCTGGAATGCCTCGGAGGAGCCAGCGGGGGACAGTCGAGGCCCAGGGACCTGTGGAATGTGAAAAGGCAAGAAATCCCAGAGAAAGGCAGGCTGGGAAAGGGGGCGTTGGTGGCCAATTCAAAGGGACCTTGGGGCGTTTCCTGGGCGGTAAGCTCCCTTGGCACTGCTGAGGGCCCCTGATTGATCCACCCGGGGTTGATCCCACCCCCCGCTGCGAGGGAGGGCCACAAACCAAAGCGCGCGAACTGCCCGCCCACCCCAACGGGGATCGTGGCGGTCCAGGGCACAGCTGTGCCCGGGAAAAGCCCACTCGCTTCACGGGACTCCGTCCAGGGTCTCTGCTTGGAACGAGGCCAGGGGCAGCCCCCTCCATCTACCCACCCAAACCCTATTGACGTCAATGGTGGCGGAGACGCCTCCCGTTCTCCAGAGTCCTAAGCTGCTGGGTCCCCGCCCACTCGGCCAGCAGTCTGCAGCGTGCCCGTGTGCCTCTCCCACCATGGCTTCGTCTGGCTCCTCCAGCACCTCAAGCGGTACGTTTGCCCTCGGTCCCTGTGGTCGGATCACATCTCAGGGGATTTGCGGGTGGCCTGGGCAAGGGCTCTCGGCCAATGTGTTGACCCCCCTCCCACTCAAGAACGGCGGGGACCCATCGGCCAGGCCCGGGGTTCCGAGGTGTCAGGTGTGCCCAAAGTTGGAGGGCATGGCATCGTTCGTTCATCTTGCTCCTTTGGCACACACATGGCTTCTCCGTTCTCTTTTCTGGGAAGGCAGTGTTGTTTCAGGGTGCGTGCTGCGGGGGGCGGGGGCCGGGGTTGCGGGGTGGTGGGAGCGGGTGCTTTGCTGGGATGAGGCCCTTTATCCTCACATCTTCCTGTGGGAATGGGAGTCGGGGAGCTCTGTGGCCTTGCTGCCTTCAGTGGCTTCCTCTGCACAGGGGCCTAGTGGCTTCTGCCTTTTGTCAGGCATTACGGAGTTTGGGCTTCGCTTTGGTGGCCTTGGCCTTTGCCTTGGCCTGGGCCTTGGCCTTGCCCTTGGCGGTGCCCTTGCCCTTGCCTTGGTCTTGGGCTTGGCCTTGCCCTGCCCTTGAACTTGAACTTGACCTTGACCTTGAACTTGACCTTGACCTTGACTTTGAACTTGAAATTGGCCTTGACCTTGAACTTGAACTTGACCTTCACCTTGAACTTGAACTTCAACTTGAACTTGAACTTGACCTTGAACTTGAACTTGGCCTTGAACTTGAACTTGACTTTGAACTTGAACTTGAACTTGACGTTGAACTTGAACTTGAACTTGATCTTGACCTTGTACTTGAACTTGAACTTGACCTTGACCTTGAACTTGAACTTGAACTTGAACTTGACCTTGACCTTGACCTTGACCTTGAACTTCAACTTGAACTTGAACTTCAACTTGAACTTGAACTTCACCTTGACCTTGAACTTGAACTTCAACTTGAACTTGAACTTCAACTTGAACTTGAACATGACCTTGACCTTGAACTTGAACTGACCTTGACCTTGAACTTCAACTTGAATTTGACCTTGACCTTGAACTTCAACTTGATCTTGAACTTGACCTTGACCTTGGAACTTGACCTTGACCTTGACCAACAACGGGAGACTCGAGATTTGCTCAGAGCACCGGAGGTCCTGAAGCAGGGCCCTGTATCTCCCCTTCCCTTTGTGATCATTGCAAAGACATTCCTAGCTGATAGCGGGTGTGCCCCTGAAGAAGCAAGCAGTGGGAGTGTGTTTGACACGACTGTGTGCCTTCCTGGCCTCATCTCCACAAGGGGCCTTTCCTCTCGAATAGGCCCCATGTCCCCTTGGGGAGGGTGTCATGCCTCTTTTCTCCTCACTGCCAAAGGGTGGAGCCAAGCTCGCTCTGTCAGAGGTACAAAAACAGCAATTGAATGGATTTTCAAGCTCTTGCTAGGCTGCACCCTTTCAGGGCCCACTTTACTGAAACAGGTGCTCTGTGGCCCCTGGTTGGGTATGCAGGTTCACAAACAGGGTGAGATCCTGTCCAAGCCAAGAATTTTCCTGAAAGACCTAGGCTCACTAGAGCTCTCCTCCAGAGCAAAGGGGATAGAGGAGATGTATGGAGGAGTCTTTGCCTTTCCCTGTGAGTGTGGGGCTAGTCCCTACGGCCCCAAGCTCAGGGATAACTGCCTCTAAGAAAGGAATGGCAAGAAGCGCTATTCTTGGAGGTTGGGACAGGGAGTTCGCAGCATGTGGGGAAAGAAAGACTTCTTCGGGGAAGAAGAGGCAACCACCGGGGGTGTGTTTGCAAGCCTCTATTTGGAAGGAACAGGTTTGCTTATACAACTCAAGACTTCCAGATCTGCTCAGAGGACTGAAGTTCCAGAGACAGGGCCATGTATCTCCCCTTCCCTTTGAGATCCTTGCAAAGACATTCCTAGCAGATCATGGGAGTGCCCATGAAGAAGCAAGCAGCGGGAGTGTGCTTGACATCACTGGCTGCCTACCTGGGCTCAGCTTCTCAAGGGGCCTTTCTCTCCTGGTAGGCCCTATGTCCCCTTTGGAGAGGGTGGTGCCCTCTTCCCTCCACACTGCCAAAGGGTGGAGGTGGAGCAAACTCGTTCTCTCCGAGGTAAAAAAAAAAAAAAGACAAATTGGATGGATTTTTAAGCTCTTGCTATGCTGCACCCCTCCAGGACCCACTCGAGCAAAACAGGTGCCCTGTGGCCCCTAGGTCGGGTATGCAGGTTCACACACCGGGTGTGATCCCGTCAAAGCCAAGAATTTTCCTGACCGACCTAGGCTCACTAGAGCTCTCCTCCAGAGGAAAGGGGACAGAAAAGACGTGTGTGTGGAGGTGGCTCTGCCTTTCCAGGTCCCAATCTCAGGGATAACTGCCCTAAGAAAGGAACTGCTGCTGCTGCTGCTGCTAAGTTGCTTCAGTCGTGTTCGACTCTGTGGGACGCCATAGACGGTAGCCCACTAGGCTCCCCCGTCCCTGGGATTCTCCAGGCAAGAACAGTAAGTGGGTTGCCATTGCCTTCTCCAATGCATGAAAGTGAAAATGAAAGTGCAGTCGCTCAGTCGCGTCCGACCCTCAGCGACCCCACGGACTGCAGCCTACCAGGCTTCTCCGTCCATAGGATTTTCTGAAAGGAACTGCAAGAAGCGCTTTTCCTGGAGGCTGGGAAAAGGAGTTCGTAGGATGTGGGGAAAGAGATCCTCCTTCGAGGAAGAATAGGCGGCCACTTGTTTTGTGTTGCAAACCTCTATTTGGAAGGAACAGGTTAGCTTATACAAAGGGAGACCTCCAGATCTGCTCAGAGGACCGAAGTTGCAGAGGCAGGTCGGTGTAATTTCCCTTCATTTTGCGATCCTTGCAAAGACATTCCTTGCTGATAGATATTCAGCAAGGGCCTTTGAGACTGTTGTTTTCTTTCCTAGGTTCAAAGATTCCTTCAGTTCCTAATATAGATATCCTAGAAATTATCTGACATCCGTGAAAATCTGATATGTCCTGGTCAAATGCTGTCAGTTATAATTCCAGTTATCATATTAAAACATTTCAAGTCGCAGCAGTGACCAGATTACATTGTCAATTTCTATTTAATCAGGTTTTAACCATGTCTTCTATGATTTCACACTGATGCCTTTGCAGAAATACTGCTACTTCAAGATATATGGAATATACATTTTTTAAGCTTACCGATAATTTGTTTGTTTGTTTGTTTGTCTTCTGGTAAGCTGGTACCAGATGGAATTTAGTCTCCTCTCTAGGTTAAGAGAACAAAGTTTTCTTAGAATGCAATTTTTGATAACAGACTATGGATTTCTTTACCTTTCATTGATTTATAATTGTTTTCATCATCTGTTTTTTTACTTCGGTAAAGTACATAAGCCTTATTTAAGATTTTGGTACATGTAGGATGGACTAAGCTTTCCCCCACTCTTGCAAGTTCCCTTAACCCTTCAGATTCTTCTCGTGGGACAAAGATCTCACTTTCCTCCAGAGGGACAATCCAAGCTTTTTATTAGTTGATCTGCCCCTGATATCAGAGTCCATTTGAGCACGAGTTGGCCTATAATTTAGGCATGAAACTATGACTACATAAAGAAAAGGTGACTTTATGATTCAGGGATGGCCATGATATGCCTTGCACTTCAGAGAAAATGGGTTAAAATGATTTTTTTTTCTTCAAAACTGCACAGCCAGTTCTTTCAGCATATGCAATTGAAAACATCTAGTCATTAGGTCAGTTTTCATTCCAATCCCAAGAAAGGCAATGACAAAGAATATTCAAGCTGCTGCACAATTGCACTCATCTCACACACTAGTAAAGTAATGCTCAAAATTCTCCAAGTTCACATGAACTGTGAACTTCCAAATGTTCAAGAGGGATTTAAACATGCAGAGAAACCAGAGATCAAACTGCCAACATCCACTGGATCATTGAAAAAGCAAGAGAGTTCAAGAAAAAAAAGACATCTATTTCTGCTTTATTGACTATGCCAAAGCCTTTGACTGTGTGGATCACAATAAACCGGGAAAAATTCTGAAAGAGATGGGAATACCAGACCACCTGACCTGTCTCTTGAGAACCTGTATGCAGGTCAGGAAGAAACAGTTCGAACTGGACATGGAACAACAGACTGGTTCTAAATAGGAAAAGGAATATGTCAAGGCAGTGTATTGTCACCCTGCTTATTTAACTTATATGCAGAGTACATCATGAGATACACTGGGCTGGAGGAAGCACACGCTGGAATCCAGATTGCTGGGAGAAATATCAAGAATCTCAGATATGCAGATGACACCACCCTTATGGCAGAAAGTGAAGAAGAACTAAAGAGTCTCCTGATGAAAGTGAAAGAGGAGAGTGAAAAAGTTAGCTTAAAGCTCAGCATTCAGAAAACTAAAATCATTGCATCCAGTCTCATCACTTCATGGCAAATAGATGGGAAAACATTGGAAACAGGCAGCAGACTATTTTGGGGGGCTTGGAAATCACTGCAGGTGATGTCTGCCTCCATGAACTTAAAACGTATTTATGACTTGGAAGAAAAGTGATGACCAAACTAGACAGCATATTAAAAAGCCGAGACGTTGCTTTGCCAACAAAGGATCCATCCAGTCAAGGCTATGGTTTTTCCATATGTCATGGATGGATATGAAAGATGTACTATAAAGAAAGTGACAGCTGAAAATTGGATGCTTTTGAACTGTGGTGTTGGAGAAGATGCTTGTAGGTCGCTTAGACTACAAGGAGACGCAACCACTCCATCCTAAAGGAAATCAGGTCTGAATATACATTGGAAGGACTAATACTGAACCTGAAACTCCAATACTTGGCCACTTGATGTGAAGAGCTGACTCACTTGGAAGTTGCTTTGATTTGCCTGTGAGTGTGGGAGCCCTCCCTGGGCAAAGGGCCTCAGGGGTCATTGGCCACTGATCACGACCTCCAAGCAGCAAGCGCATTCCAGCTGTGTGACATTCAGGAAGCAGGAGACTGGGAAAACTATCTTCCTTAGAGGAAGGAAAGTCATCCACAGAGAGGTGTTTTTCAGACCTCTCTTTGCCAGCAAGTGTTTTGCTTCTCAGACATCAGAGCTGCAGCTTGCTCTGAGGGCCTCAATTGCAGAGTCAGGGCTGTGTGTCTCACTGCACTTTCCAAGCATTGCAGACACATTCCTAGGTTGGAGCAGTGCTTCCCATGAGAAAGAAGCCTCGGGAGTGTGTCTGAGCGGCTGAGTGCCATGCTAGGGTCACCTAGTCGAGGGCACCTTGCACATCCAATGGCCCCAGGCGAGTAGCTATGGACCGCCCTTCGGTTGAGATATCCCAAAGCAGGGAACAAAGCTAGCTCTGTCCGAAGGAGGAAAACAGCAATGGGATGGATTTTCAAGCAGTTGCTAAGTCACACCACGTTAGGGCTCCCCGGGAAAGAAATGCGAATTTTGGCCTCTAGCCAGTATCCAGATGTGTGCACAGGATATTTTCCCCACAGGATCAAGAATGTTCCAGACAGACCTAAGCTCACTAGCTCTCTCCTGCAGAGGAAATGAAATATTGTTGCTGAACCACGAAAAGTTGCTGGGATTCTTGGCTTATGGAGGAGAAGAATTCAATCCAGGGCCCAAGACGAGCTTGATTGCTCAGAGCTTTTGTGCAATAGAGTTTTATTAAAGGATAAAGGAGATAGAGAAAGCTTCTGACAGAGACATCACAAGGGCAGAAAGCGTACCCCCTTGCTAGTGTTAGTAATGGAGTTATATACTCTCCAATAAGTTATGACAACGAACAAAGAATGTCTGGAGGTTGTAAAGACTCACTAGACCTACTCCCATAATTGACATTTAAGATACAGGATTAGCCAGAAGGTTTTTCAGAGACCGTCCTCAGAAGGATGCATGATTGTTATATAATCCTAAGGAATGTAGAGGGGAAACAGTTTGTCCTTTCTTCTCCTTGAGAATTCTAGACCCCTCTCTCCTTGGGACCTTGAACTTCTTAGAAACCTGCCTTGGCAATGACTCTCTCAGAAACATGATTGAACAGCTGTTTGGAGCTTCCTTTGACTTTCCCTGGGAGGGAGGGAGCCCTCCCTGAGCACAGGGCCTCAGGGGCCATGGCCAATGAAAAAATCTCCCAGCAAGTGCTTTTCAGCCTGTGTGACTCTCAGCCCACAGGAGGCTGAGAAATCTCTTCCTTGGAGGAAGGAAAGGCAGCCCAAGAGTGTGTTTTCAGCCTGTATCTTGCAGCAAGTGTTTGGCTTGTTAGACAGAAGACCTGCAGGCCTGTTCAACAGACTCAATTCCAGAATCAGGGCCTTGTGTCTCCCTGCAGTTTCCTGGCCTTGCAAACACATTCTAGGTGAGAGCAGTCCTGCCCATGGGACTGCTGGCGGAGTGTGTCTGAGGGGGCCAGGTGTCATGCTGGGGTCACCTGGTCGAGGGCACCTTGCACCTCCAATGGACCCCAGGCAAGGAGTTGCAGCCACCACCTTGCTTCTGAAATCCCAAAATGGGGAGCAAAGCTCGCTCTGTCAGAGGGAAGAAAACAGCAACAGGATGGATTTTCAAGCAGTTGCTAGGCTGTACTGCGTTAGGCTCCAAGGAAGGAAAATGCGAATTTTAGCCCCTACGACTGGTATCCAGGTGGGCTCCCAGGATGATTTCCCCGCAGGATCCAAGAACGTTCCAGACAGACCTGGGCTCACTAGCTCCCTCCTGCAGAGGAAACATGAGAGAACAGCTGTTTGGAGGTTGCTTTGACTTCCCCTGGAGGGTAGGATCCCTCCCTGGGTGCAGGGCCTCAGGGGCCATTGCCGCTGAGAAATGCCCTCTAAGCCAGACCTTTGCAGCCTTGTATGACTCAGCACGGAGGAGACTGGAAAAGCTCTCTTCCTTGGAGGAAGGAAAGGCAGCCAGAGAGTGTGTTTTCACACCTGTATCTTGCAGCAAGTGTTTGGCGTCTCAGACGTCAGACCTCCAGGCCTGCTCCAACGGCCTCAGTTCCAGAGTCAGGGCCGTGTGTCTCCCTGCATTTTCTGAGCCTTGGAACACATTCCTAGGTCAGAACAGTCCTGCCCATGGGGAAGGAGGCTGCGGGAGTGTGTCTGAGGGGTCGGGTGCCATGCTGGGGTCCAAAAAGACCGGTACCTTCCAATAGACCCCAGGACAACAGCGTGGGGCTCCCCTGGCTTCCGAAATGCAAAGCGAGAAGCAAAGCAGCTCTATCAGAGGAAGAAAATAGCAATGGATGGATGTTCAGGCTGTTGCTGGGCCGCACCACTTCAGGGTCCCCCCCGAGAGGAACAGGCGCCCTGTGGCCCCTAGGTCCGATATGCAGGTTTAACACACAGGGTGTGTCCCCATAGGAGGCCAAGAATTTTCCTGACAGACCTAGGCTCACTAGACTCTCCTACAGGGCAAAAGGGGTAGAACAGACTGTGGATGTGACTCTGCCTTTCCCAGCGAGCATGGGCCCTCCCTACGCCCCCGGGCTCCAGGGAAAATTGTCCTGAAAAATGACCTCCAAGAAGCGCTTTTTCCAGCAGGCTGGGATGCAGAGTTCACAGGATGCGGGAAAGTGATCGTCCTTCAGGGAAGAAGAGGCAGCCACCCAGTGTGTGTTTGCAAGCCTGTATTTGGAAGAAACTGGTTAGCTCCTTCAAGGGGAGACCTCCAGGTCTGCTCAGAGGACCGAAATTCCAGAGGCAGCACCATGCATCTCCCCTGTCCTTTCTGAGCCTTGAAAGACATTCCTAGCTTAGCGGTATTGCTCATGAAGAAGCAGGATGCAGGAATGTGTCAGACATGACTGGGTGCCTTCCTGGGTTCAGCTCCGTGAGGGGCTTTCCACTCAAGTAGGTCCCATGCCTCCTTGGGGAGGAAGTGGGGCCCGCTTGCCTCAAATTGCCAAAGGCTGGAACAAAGCTAGTTCTATCAGAGGTAAGAAAAGAGCAATTGGATGGATGTGGAAGCTGTTGCTGGGCCGCACTGCTTCAGGCCCCCCACCCCTCCCCCCCGAGAGAAACAGGGCCCCTGTGGCCCCTAGGTCCTGGATGCAGTTTCACACATAGAATGTGTCCCCATAGGAGCCAAGAATTTTCCTGACAGACCTAGGCTCACTAGAGCTCTCCTACAGAGCAAAGGGGATGGGACAGATGTGTGGCTGTGGCTTC
>NW_017218805.1:0-11710 GCF_001704415.2 Capra hircus | reverse complement strand
ATGTCAGCAGCTGGAGAGGAATCCTCAGGTTCCAGCACCGACTCCCGTACAGGTCTCAGACGCACGGCATCAACGGAGAGGAATCCCGAGAGGCCTCGACAACTCGCATGGAGACTGGCCTTTCCTCAGGACACCGGAGAGGGTCCCTGAGGTCCCCGTCGTAATTCTAGAGCACTGCCACACTCGAGAAAATCCAGGAGGTTCTCCCCTCCAGGCGAGATGAGGCCCATTTCCGCTGAGGCGTCTCGAGGCTAATCACACCTAACCTCTGGAACTTCCAAAGGTTCCTTCACACCTTAGCTGCACTCAAGAAGTTACCGACAGACCCGTCTCCACTCCAGAGGAAGCCCGAAGGTCCCGGCCACATCCAGAGGAGCTCCGTTTCCGCCTCCAAGCTAAAGATGAGGGATCCTTCCCTGCTTCCTCGGATAGAATTCCCGACGTTTCCGACGCTTCTCAAGAGGAGGCCCACTGCACAGGAAAGGCGAGAAGAACTCATGGGTCGTGCCACCATTCCAAGAGTCCCCAGATATCTCAGTCCATTCCAGAGGATCCTGTTTTCCCTGCACTGCTTCGACTTTCAAGCCGAGGATCGACTCACACCACGGTGGCACGTGGGAGGGCCCTGTGGGAAAGCCTCGTGGGAAAGCCTTGAGGGAAAGCCACAGATCCCTTGATCCACGCGAAGGGAAGCGTGACACTGCTGCTACAGCACGGGAGGAAAGCGCACGTGCATGCCCCCACTCGAGACGAGGACTGACTCCCTTGGGAATCTCCAGAAGTACCCCAACATTCATGTCAGCCTTGGAGAGGAATCCTCAGATTCCGGCCCCGACTCCACACAAGGTCTTAGGCCCTGGCATCGACGGGAGTGGAATAGCGACAGGCCCTCTAGCAACTCGCATGGGGACTGGCCTTTCCTGAGGTCACCAGAGCGGGTCCCTGAGGTCCCCGTCGTAAGTCGAGAGCACCTGCCGCAACTCGGTAAAATCCAGGCGGTTCTCCCCTCCAGGCGAGATGAGGCCCGTTTCCCCTGAGGTGTCTCGAGGCTAATCACACGTGACCTCTGGAACTTCCAAAGAGTCTTTCACAGTCATGCTGCAACTCAAGAAGCACCCCGACATACCCGTCTCCACTCAAGAGGAAGCACGAGTGTCCCGGCCACATCCAGAGGAGCTCCGTTTCTGGCTCGTAGCTCGAGATGAGCGATCCTTTCCCTGATTGGTCGGGAAAGAATTCCCGGCATTCCCATCGCATCTCAAGAGGAGGCGCTCTCCAAAGGAAAGGGGAGAGGAACTGGCAGGGTCGTGCCACCATTCCGAGACTCACCCAGATGTCTCAGTCCATTCCACAGGAACCTGTTTTCCCTGCACTGCCTTGGCCTTCATGCCGAGGATCGACTCACACCACCGTCACACGTGGGACAGACCCTGTGGGAAAGCCTAGTGGGAAAGACTCGAGGGAAAGCCACAGATCCCTTGGTCCAGGCATGGGGAAGCGTGACACTGCTGCTACAGCATGGGAGGAAAGGGCACGCTCATGCCCCCACTCGAGACGAGGCCTGACTCCCTTGTGGAGACTCGAGAAGTACCACAAAATCCATGTCAGCACTGGAGAGGAATCCTCAGCTTCCGGCCCCGACTCCACACAAGGTCTTAGGCCCCGGCATCGATGGGAGAGGAATCACGAGAGGCCCCCTAGCAACACGCATGATGACTGGCGTTTCCTGCGGCCGCCAGAGCGGGTCCCTGAAGTCCCCGTCGTAACTCGAGAGCACCTGCTGAAACTCGGGAATATCCAGGAGCCTCTCCATTCCAGGCGACATGAGGCCCATTTCTGCTGAGGCATCTCGAGACTAACCACACCTAACCTCTGGAACTTCCAAAGGGTCCTTCACACCCCTTGCTGCAACTCAAGAAGTTCTCCGACATACCCATCTCCACTCGAGAGGAAGGACGAGGGTCCCACCCACATCCAGCGGAGCCCCGTTTCCGCCTCGTAGCTCGAGAAGAGGGATCCTTTCCCTTCATCGTCGGGAAAGAATTCCCGGGCTTCCCGTCGCATCTCAAGAGGAGGCACTCTCGACAGGAAAGGCGAGAGGAACTCCAGGGCCTTGCCAGCATTCCAAGAGTGCCCCAGATGTCTCCGTCCATTCCAGAAGAACCTGCTTTCCCTTCACTGCCTCGACGTTCACGCCGAGGATAGACTCACACCACCGTGACATGTGGGACAGCCCTGTTCGAAAGCCTCATGGGAAAGCCTTGATGCAAAGCGACTGATCCCTTGAATCACATGTCGGCACGCGTGACACTGCTGCTACAGCTTGTGAGGAAATCGCAGGTGCATGCCCCCACACGAGATGAGGACTGACTCCCCTGGTGAGACTCCAGAAGTATGGAAAGATTCATGTCAGCACTGGAGAGGCATCCTCAGGGTCTGGCCCCGACTCCACACATGGTCTTAGGCACCGGCATCGATGGGAGAGGAATCCCTATAGGCCCCATGGTAACTCGCATGGGGACTGGCCTTTCCTGAGGCCACCAGAGCGAGTCCCTGAGGTCCCCGTCGTAACTCGAGAGCACCTACCACAACTCGGTAAAATCCAGGAGGTTCTCCCCTCCAGGCGAGATGAGGCCCATTTCCGCTGAGGCGTCTCGAAGCTAATCACACCTAACCTCTGGAACTTCCAAAGGGTCCTTCACACCCTCGCTGCAACTCAAGAAGTTCCCCGACATACCCGTCTCCACTCGGGAGGAAGCACGAGAGTCCCGCCCACATCCAGAGGAGACCCTTTTCTCCCTCATAGCTCGAGACGAGGGATCCTTTCACTGTGTGTCGGGAAAGAATTCCTGGGGTTCCCGTCGCATCTCCAGAGGAGGCGCTCTCCACAGGAAAGGCGAGAGGAACTCCAGGGTCGTGCCACCATTCCCAGAGTCCCCCAGATATCTCAGTCCATTCCAGGGAAACCTGTTTTCCCTGCACTGCCTCGACGTTTCAAGCCGAGGATCGACTCACACCACGGTGGCACGTGGGACAGCCCTGTGGGAAAGCCTCGTGGGAAAACCTCGTGGGAAATCCTCGAGGGAAAGCCACAGATCCCTTGATCCACGTGAAGGGAAGCGTAACACTCCTGCAGGAGCTCGGGAGGAAAGCGCACGTTGCCTGCCACCACTCGGAGTCGAGGTCTGACTCCCCTGGGGAGACTCCAGAAGTACCCCAAGATCCATGTCAGCACTGGAGAGGAATCCTCAGGTTCCGGCATCGACTCCACACAAGGTCTTAGGCCCCGGCATTGACGGGAGAGGAATCCCGAAAGGCTCTCTTGCAACTCCCATGGGCACTGGCCTTTCCTGAGGCCACCAGAGCGGGTCCCTGAGGTCCCTGTCGTAACTCGAGAGACCCTGCCCAACTCTAGAAAATCCAGGAGGTTCTCCCCTCCAGGCGAGATGAGGCCCATTTCCTCGGAGGCGTCTGGAGGCTCATCACACCTAAACTCTGGAAATTCAAAAGGGTCCTTGCTGCAACTCAAGAAGTTCCCCGACATACCCGTCTCCACTCGAGAGGAAGCACGAGGGTCCCGCCCACATCCAGAGGAGACGCCGTTTTGGTATCGAAGCTCGACATGAGGGATCCTTTCCCTGCTTGGTCAGGAAATAATACCCGCCATTCCGCTCGCATTTCAAGGGGAAGCGCTCTCCACAGGAAAGGCGAGAGGAACTCCAGGGTCGTGCCACCATTCACAGAGTCGCCCAGATGTCTCAGTCCATTCCAGAGTAAACTGTTTTTCCTGCACTGCCTCGAATTTCACGGCGAGGATCGACTCACACCACGGTGGCACGTGGGATAGCCCTGTCGGAAAGCCTCGTGGGAAATCCTCTTGGGAAAGCCTCGAGGGAAAGCCACAGATCCCTTGATCCACGGGAAGGGAAGCGTGACACTGCTGCTACATCTCGGGAGGAAAGCGCACGTGCATGCCCCCACTCGAGACAAGGACTCACTCCCCTGGGGAGACTCCAGAAGTACCCCAAGATCCATGTCAGCACTGGAGAGGAATCCTCAGGTTCTGGCACCATCTCCACACAAGGTCTTAGGCCTCGGCATCGACGGGAGAGGAATCCCGAGAGGACCCCGAGCAATTCGCATGGGGACTGGTCTTTCCTGAGGCCACCAGAGCAGGTCCCTGAGGTCCCGGTCATAAGTTGTGAGCACCTGCCTCAACTGGAGAAAATCCAGGTGGTTCTTCCCTCCAGGCGAGATGAGGCCCATTTCCGCTGAGCCATATCCAGGCTAATCACACCTAACATGTGGAACTTCCAAAAGTTCCTTCACACCCTTGCTGCAACTCAAGAAACTCCCCGACATACCCGTCTCCAGAGGAGAGGAAGCACGAGAGTCCCGCCCACATACAGAGGAGCACCGATTCCGCCTCCTAGTTCGAGAGGAGGGATCCTTTCCTGCGTGGTCGGGAAAGAATTCCCGGCGTTCCCATCGCATCTCAAGAGGAGGCGCTCTCCACAGGAAAGGCGAGAGGAAATCCAGGTTCGTGCCACCATTCCCAGAGTCACCCAGATGTCTCTGTCCATTCCAGGGAAAACTGTTTTCCCTGCAATGCCTCGACTTTCAAGCCGAGGATCGACTCACACCACGGTGGCACGTGGGACAGCCCTGTGGGAAAGGCTCGTGGGAAAGCCTCGAGGGAAAGCCACTGATCCCTCGATCCACGCGAAGAGAAGCGTATCACTGCTGCTAGAGCTCGGGAGGAAAGCGCACGTGCCTGCCCTCACTCGAGTCGATGTCTGACTCCCCTGGGGAGACTCCAGAAGTCCCCAAGATCCATGTCACACTGGAGAGGAATCCTCAGGTTCCGGCACCGACTCCACACAAGGTCTTAGACCCCGGCATCGATGGGGCAGGTATCCCGAGAGGGCCCCGAGCAACTCGCATGGGGAATGGCCTTCCCTGAGGCCACCAGTGCGGGTCCCTGAGGTCCCCGTCGTATGTCGAGAGCACCTGCCACAACTCGAGAAAATCCAGGAGGTTCTCCCCTCCAGGCGAGATGAGGCCCATTTCCGCTGAGGCGTCTCGAAGCTAATCACACCTAACCTCTGGAACTTCCAAAGGGTCCTTCACACCCTTTCTGCAACTCAAGAAGTTCCCCGACATACCCGTCTCCACTCGAGAGGAAGCACGAGAGTCCCGCCCACATCCAGAGGAGCCCCTTTTCTCCCTCATAGCTCGAGACGAGGGATCCTTTCACTGTGTGTCGGGAAAGAATTCCTGGGGTTCCCGTCGCATCTCCAGAGGAGGCGCTCTCCACAGGAAAGGCGAGAGGAACTCCAGGGTCGTGCCACCATTCCCAGAGTCCCCCAGATATCTCAGTCCATTCCAGGGAAACCTGTTTTCCCTGCACTGCCTCGACTTTCAAGCCGAGGATCGACTCACACCACGGTGGCACGTGGGACAGCCCTGTGGGAAAGACTCGTGGGAAAACCTCGTGGGAAATCCTCGAGGGAAAGCCACAGATCCCTTGATCCACACCAAGGGAAGCGTGACACTGCTGCTACAGCTCCGGAGGAAAGCACACGTGCATGCCACCACTGGAGACGAGGACTGACTTCCCTGGGCAGACTCCAGAAGTCCCTCAAGATCCTTGTCAGCACTGGAGAGGAATCCTGAGGTTCCGGCACCATCTCCACACAATGTCTTAGGCCCTGGCATCGACGGGAGAGGAATCCTGAGAGGCCCCCGAGCAATTCGCATGGGGACTGGTCTTTCCTGAGGCCACCAGAGCAGGTCCCTGAGGTCCCGGTCGTAAGTTGTGAGCACCTGACTCTGGAGAAAATCCAGGAGGTTCTCCCCTCCAGGCGAGATGAGGCCCATTTCCGCTGAGGCAGTCTTGGGGCTAATCACACCTAACATCTGGAACTTCCAAAGCGTCGTTCACACCCTCGCTGCAACTCAAGAAGTTCCCCGACATACCCGTCTCCACTCGAGAGGAAGCACAGGAGTCCTGCCCACATCCAGATGAGCCCCGTTTCCGCCTCATAGTTCGAGAGGTGGGATGCTTTCGCTGCGTGGTTGGGAAAGAATTCCCGGCGTTCCCGTCGCATCTCAAGAGGAGGCGCTCTCCTCAGGAAAGGCGAGAGGAACTCCAGCGTCGTGCCACCATTCCCACAGTCCCCCAGATGTCTCAGTCCATTCCAGGGAAAACTGTTTTCCCTGCACTGCCTCGACTTTCAAGCCGAGGATCGACTCTCACCACGGTGGCACGTGGGACAGCCCTGTGGGAAAGCCTCGTGGGAAAGCATCGAGGGAAAGCCACTGCTCCCTTGATCCACGTGAAGGGAAGCGTAACACTCCTGCAGGAGCTCGGGAGGAAAGCGCACGTTCCTGCCCCCACTCGAGTCGAGGTCTGACTCCCCTGGGGAGACTCCAGAAGTACCCCAAGATCCATGTCAGCACTGGAGAGGAATCCTCAGGTTCCGGCATCGACTCCACACAAGGTCTTAGGCCCCGGCATTGACGGCAGAGGAATCCCGAAAGGCTCTCTTGCAACTCCCATGGGCACTGGCCTTTCCTGAGGCCACCAGAGCGGGTCCCTGAGGTCCCTGTCGTAACTCGAGAGACCCTGCCCAACTCTAGAAAATCCAGGAGGTTCTCCCCTCCAGGCGAGATGAGGCCCATTTCCTCAGAGGCGTCTGGAGGCTCATCACACCTAAACTCTGGAAATTCAAAAGGGTCCTTGCTGCAACTCAAGAAGTTCCCCGACATACCCGTCTCCACTCGAGAGGAAGCACGAGGGTCCCGCCCACATCCAGAGGAGACGCCGTTTTGGTATCGAAGCTCGACATGAGGGATCCTTTCCCTGCTTGGTCAGGAAATAATACCCGCCATTCCGCTCGCATTTCAAGGGGAAGCGCTCTCCACAGGAAAGGCGAGAGGAACTCCAGGGTCGTGCCACCATTCACAGAGTCGCCCAGATGTCTCAGTCCATTCCAGAGTAAACTGTTTTTCCTGCACTGCCTCGAATTTCACGGCGAGGATCGACTCACACCACGGTGGCACGTGGGATAGCCCTGTCGGAAAGCCTCGTGGGAAATCTTCTTGGGAAAGCCTCGAGGGAAAGCCACAGATCCCTTGATCCACGGGAAGGGAAGCGTGACACTGCTGCTACATCTCGGGAGGAAAGCGCACGTGCATGCCCCCCCTCGAGACAAGGACTGACTCCCCTGGGGAGACTCCAGAAGTACCCCAAGATCCATGTCAGCACTGGAGAGGTATACTCAGGTTCCGGCAGTGACTCCACAAAAGGACTTAGGCCCTGGCATCGACGGGAGAGGAATCCCGAGGGGCCCTCAAGCAACTCCATGGGGACTGGCCTTTCCTGAGGCCACCAGAGCGGGTCCCTTGAGGTTCCCGTCGTAAGTCGAGAGCACCTGCCCCAACTGGAGAAAATCCAGGAGGTTCTCCCCTCCAGGCGAGATGAGGCCCATTTCCGCTGAGGCGTCTCGAGGCTAATCACACCTAACATCTGGAACTTCCAAAGGGACCTTCACACCCTTGCTGCAACTCAAGAAGTTAAGCAACTTACCCGTCTCCACTCGAGAGGAAGCACGAGAGTCCCGCCCACATCCAGAGGAGCCCTGTTTCCGCCTCCTAGCTCGAGAGGAGGGATCCTTTCCCTGCGTGGTCGGGAAAGAATTCCCGGAGTTCCCTTCGCATCTCATGAGGAGGCACTCTCCACAGGAAAGGCGAGACGAACTCCACAGTCGTGCCACCATTCCCAGAGTCCCCCAGATGTCTCAGTCCATTCCAGGGAAACCTGTTTTCCCTGCACTGCCTCGGCTTTCAAGCCAAGGATGGACTCACACCATGGTGGCACGTGGGACAGCCCTGTGGGAAAGCCTCGTGTGAGAGCCTCGTGGGAAAGTCTCCAGGGAAAGCCACAGATCCGTTGATCCACGCGAAGGGAAGCGTGACACTGCTGCTACAGATCGGGAAGAAAGCGCACGTGCATGCTCCCACTCGAGATGACGACCGACTCCATTGAGGAAACTCCAGAAGTACCCCAAGATCCATGTCAGCACTGGAGAGGAGTCCTCAGGTTCCGGCACCGACTCCACGCAAGGTCTTAGGCCCCGGCATCGACGGGAGAGGAATCCCGAGAGGCCCACGAGCAACTCGAATGGGGACTGGCCTTTCCTGAGGCCACCAGAGCGGGTCCCTGAAGTCCCCGTCCTAAGTCTAGAGTACCTGCCGCAACTCAAGAAAATCCAGGAGGTTCTCCCCTCCAGGCGAGATGAGGCCCATTTCCGCTGAGGCATCTCGAGGCTAATCACACCTAACCTCTGGAAATTCCAAAGGATCCTTCACACCCTTGCTGCAACTCAAGAAGTTCCCCGACATACCTGTCTCCACTCGAGAGGAAGCACGAGAGTTCTGCCCACATCCAGAGTTGCCCCGTTTCCGCCTCCTAGCTCGAGAGGAGGGATCCTTTCCCTGCGTGGTCGGGAAAGAATTCCCAGCGTTCCCTTTGCATCTCAAGAGGAGGTCCTCTCCACAGGAAAGGCGAGAGGAAATCCAGGGTCGTGCCACCATTCCCAGAGTCCCCCAGATGACTCAGTCCATTCCAGGGAAACCTGATTTTCGTGTACTACCTCGAATTTCAAGCCGAGGATAGACTCACACCACGGTGGCACGTGGGACAGCCCTGTGGGAAGGCCTCGTGGGAAAGCCTCGTGGGAAAGCCTCCTGGGAAAGCCTCGATGGAAAGCCACAGATCCCTTGTTCCACGCAAAGGGAAGCGCCACACTGCTGCCACAGCTCGGGAGGAAAGCGCACGTGCATGCCCCCACTCGAGACGAGGACTGACTCCCCTAGGGAGACTCCAGAAGTACCCCAAGATCCATGTCAGCACTGGAGAGAAATCCTCACGTACCGGCACCGAATCCACAAAAGATCTTAGGCCCTGGGATCGACGGGAGAGGAATCCTGAGAGGCCCCCGAGCAACTCTCATGGGGACTGGCCTTCCCTGAGGCCAACAGAGCGGGTCCCTGAGGTCCCCGTCGTAAGTCGAGAGATCCTGCCGCAACTCGAAAAAATCCAGGAGGTTCTCCCCTCCAGGCGAGATGAGGCCCAGTTCCGCTTAGGCGTCTCGAGGCTAATCACACCTAACCTCTGGAACTTCCAAAGTGTCTTTCACACCCTTACTGCAACTCAGTAAGTTCCCCGACATACCCGTCTCCACTCGAGAGGAAGCACGAGAGTTCCGCCCATCATCCAGAGGAGCCCCGTTTCCACCTCCTAGCTCGAGAGGAGAGATCCTTTCCCTGCTTGCTCGGGAAAGAATTCCCGGCGTTTCTGTCGCATCTCAAGGGGAGGCGCTCTCCACAGGAAAGGCGAGAGGAACTCCAGAGTCGTGCCACCATTCCCAGAGTCCCCCAGATGTCTCAGTCCATTCCAGGGAAACCTGTTTTCCCTGCACTGCCTCGACTTTCAAGCTGAGGATCGACTCACAACCACGGTGGCACGTGGGACAGCCCTGTGGGAAAGCCTCGTGGGAAAGCCTCGTGGGAAAGCCTTGTGGGAAAGCCTCGTGGGAAATCCTCGAGCGAAAGCCACAGATCCACTGATCCACACGAAGGGAAGAGCGACTCTGCTGCTACAGCTCGGGAGGAAAGCGCAGTTGCATGCCCCCACTCGAGACGAGGACTGACTCCCCTGGGGAGACTCCAGAAGAACCCCAAGATCCATGTCAGCACTGGAGAGGAATCCTCAGGTTCTGCCACCGACTCCACACAAGGTCTTAGGCCCCGGCATTGACGGGAGAGGAATCCCGAGAGGCCCCCGTGCAACTCGCATGGGGACTGGCCTTTCCTGAGGCCAACAGAGCGGGTCCCTGAGTTCCCCGTCGTAAGTCGAGAGCACCTGCCGCAACTTGAGAAAATCCAGGAGATTCCCCCTCCAGGCGATATGAGGCCCATTTGTGCTGAGGCGTCTCGAGACTAATCAGAGCTAACCTCTGGACCATCCAAAGGGTCCTTCACACCCTTGCTGCAACTCCAAGAAGTTCCCTGACTTACCCGTCTCCACTCGAGAGGAAGCATCGAGAGTCCCGCCCACATCCAGAGGAGCCCCGTTTCCGCCTCCTAGCTCGAGAGGAGGGATCCTTTCCCTGCGTGATCAGGAGAGAATTCCTGGCCTTCCCGTCGCAACTCAAGAGGAGGCGCTCTCCATAGGAAAGGCGAGAGGAACTCCAGGGTCGTGCCTCCATTCCCAGAGTCCCCCAGATGTCTCAGTCCATTCCAGGGAAACCTGTTTTCCCTGCACTGCCTCGACTTTCAAGCCGAGGATCGACTCACACCACGGTGGCACGTGGGACTGCCCTGTGGGAAAGCCTCGTGGGAAAGCCTCGTGGGAAAGCCTCGTGGGAAAGCCTCCGAGCGAATGCCACAGATCCCCTGATCCACTCGAATGTAAGAGCGACACTGCTGCTACAGCTCGGGAGGAAAGCGTAGTTGCATGCCCCCACACGAGACGAGGACTGACTCCCCTGCGGAGACTCCAGAAGAACCCCAGATCCATGTCGGCACTGGAGAGGAATCCTCAGGTTCCAGCACCGACTCCACACAAGGTCTTAGGCCCCCGGCATCGATGGGAGAGGAATCCCGAGAGGCCCCGAGCAACTCGCATGGGGACTGGCCTTTCCTGAGGCTACCAGATCGGGTCCCTGAAGTCCCCGTCGTAAGTCGAAGGCACGTGCCACAACTCGAGAAAATCCAGGAGGTTATCCCCTCCAGGCGAGATGAGGCTCATTTCCGCTGAGGCGTCTCGAGGCTAATCACATCTAACATCTGGAACTTCCAAAGGGTCCTTCACACCCTTGCTGCAACTCAAATAGTTCCCCGACATACCAGGCTCCACTCAAGAGGAAGCACGAGAGTCCCGCCCACATCCAGAAGAGCCCCGTTTCCGCCTCCTAGCTCGAGAGTAGGGATCCTTTCCCTGCGTGGTCGGGAAAGAATTCCCGGCGTTCCCGTCGCAACTCAAGAGGAGGCGCTCTCCACAGGAAAGGCGAGAGGAACTCCAGGGTCGTGCCACCATTCCCAGAGTCCCCCAGATATCTCAGTCCATTCCAGGGAAACCTGTTTCCCCTGCACTGCCTCGACTTTCAAGCCGAGGATCGACTCACACCACGGTGGCACGTGGGACAGCCCTGTGGGAAAGCCTCGTGGGAAAGCCTCGTGGGAAAGCCTCGAGGAAAGCCACAGATCCCTTGATCCACGCGAAGGGAAGCGTGACACTGCTGCTACAGCTCGGGAGGAAAGGGCACGTGCATGACCCCACTCGAGACGAGGACTGACTCCCCTGGGAAGACTCCAGAAGTACCCCAAGATCCATGTCAGCACTGGAGAGGAATCCTCAGGTTCTGCCACCGACTCCACACAAGATCTTAGGCCCCGGCATTGACGGGAGAGGAATCCCGAGAGGGCCCCCGTGCAACTCGCATGGGGACTGGCCTTTCCGGAGGCCAACCAGAGCGGGTCCCTGAGGTCCCCGTCGTAAGTCGAGAGCACCTGCCGAAAATCGAGAAAATCCAGGAGATTCACCCTCCAGCGATATGAGGCCCATTTGTGCTGAGGCGTCTCGAGCTAATCACACCTAACCTCTGGAACTTCAAAGGGTCCTTCACACCCTTGCTGCAACTCA
>NW_017218804.1:0-11710 GCF_001704415.2 Capra hircus | reverse complement strand
AACCTGAGGATTCCTCTCCAGTGCTGACATGGATCTTGGGGTACTCTGGAGTCTTCCCAGGGGAGTCATTCCTAGTCTCGATTGGGGCATGCACGTGCGCTTTCCTCCGAGCTGTAGCAGCAGTGTCGCATTCCCTTCGCGTGGATCAAGGATCTGTGGCTTTCCCTCGAGCTTTCCCACGAGGCTTTCCCACGGCTTTCCACAGGGCTGTCCCACGTGCCACCGTGGTGTGAGTCGATCCTCGGCTTGAAAGTCGAGGCAGTGCAGGGAAAACAGGTTTCCCTGGAATGGACTGAGACATCTGGGGGACTCTGGGAATGGTGGCACGACCATGGCAGTCTCCTCTCGCCTTTCCTGTGGAGAGCGCCTCCTCTTGAGATGCGACGGGAACGCCGGGAATTCTTTCCCGAACACGCACGGAATGGATCCCTACCTCTCGAGCATAGGAGGCGGAAACGGGGCTCCTCTGGATGTGGGCGGGACTCTCGTGCTTCCTCTCGAGTGGAGACGGGTATGGTGGGGAAACTTTCTTGAGTTGCAGCAAGGGTGTGAAGGACCCTTTGGAAGTTCCAGAGGTTTAGGTGTGATTAGCCTCGAGAAGCCTCAGCGGAAATGGCCTCATCTCGCCTGGAGGGGAGAACCTCCTGGATTTTCTCGCAGTTGCGGCAGGTGTACTCTCGACTTACGACGGGGACCTCAGGGAACCCGCTCTGGTGGCCTCAGGAAAGGCCAGTCCCAATGCTAGTTGCTCGGGGGCCTCTCGGATTTCCTCTCCCATCGATGCTGGGGCCTAAGACCTTGTGTGGAGTCGGTGCCGGAACCTGAGGATTCCTCTTCCAGTGCCTGACATGGAATCTTGGGGTACTTCCTGGAGTCTCCCCAGGGGCAGTCAGTCCTCGTCTCGAGTGGGGGCATGCACGTGCACTTTCCTCCCGAGCTGTAGCAGCAGTGTCACGCTTCCCTTCGCGTGGATCAAGGGATCTGTGGCTTTCCCTCGAGGCTTTAGCTTTCCCACGAGGCTTTCCCACATCCACAGGGCTGTCCCACGTGCCACCGTGGTGTGAGTCGATCCTCGGCTTGAAAGTCCGAGGCAGTGGCAGGGAAAACCAGGTTTCCCTGGAATGGACTGAGACATCTGGGGGACTCTGGAATGGTGGCACGACCCTGGAGTTCCTCTCGCCTTTCCTGTGGAGATCGCCTCCTCTCGAGATGCGACAGGGAACTCCGGGAATTCTTTCCCGAGCCGGAGGGAAAGGATACCTCCTCTCGAGCTAGGAGGCGGAATCGGGAGCTCCTCTTGGTATGTGGGCGTGGAACTCTCGTGCTTCCTCTCGAGTGGAGACGGGTATGTGGGGAACTTCTTGAGTTGCAGCAAGGGTGTGAAGGACCCTTTGGAAGTTCCAGAGTTTAGGTGTGATTAGACTCGAGACGCCTCAGTGGAAAATCGGCCTCAAATCGCCTGGCGGGGAGAACCTCCTGGATTTTCTCGAGTTGCGGCAGGTGTTCTGGACTTACGACTGGGGACACAGGGACCCGCTCTGGTGGCCTCAGGAAAGGCCTGTTCCCATGAGAGTTGCTCGGGGGCCTCTCAGGATTCCTCTCCCGTCGATGCCGGGGCCTAAGACCTTTGTGTGGAGTCGGTGTCCGAACCTGAGGATTCCTCTCCAGTGCTGACATGGATCTTGGGGTACGTCTGGTATTCTCCCCAGGGGAGTCAGTCCTCCTCTCGAGTGGGGGCATGGCACGTGTGCTTTCCTCCCAGCTGTAGCAGCAGTGTCACGCTTCCCTTCGCATGGATCAAGGGATCTGTGGCTTTCCCTCGACGCTTTCCCACGAGGCTTTCCCATATGGCTGTCCCACGTGCCACCATGGTGTGAGTCGCATCCTCGGCTTGAAAGTCGAGAAGCAGTGCAGGGAAAACAGGTTTTCCCTGGAATGGACTGAGACATCTGGGGGACTCTGGGAATGGTGGCACGACTCTGGAGTTCCTCTCGCCTTTCCTGTGGAGAGCGCCTCCTCTTGAGAATGCGATCGGGAACGCGGGAATTCTTTCCCGACCACGCAGGGAAAGGATCCCTCCTCTCGAGCTAGGAGGAGGAAATGGGGCCTCCTCTGGATGTGGGCGGGACTCTCGTGCTTCCTCTCGAGTGGAGACGGGTATGTCGGGGAACCTCTTGAGTTGAAGCAAGGGTGTGAAGGTACTGTTTGGAAGTTCCAGAGGTTAGGTGTGATTAGCCTCAAGACGCCTCAGCGGAAATGGGCCTCATCTCCCTGGAGGGGAGAACCTCCTGGATTTTCTCGAGTTGCGGCAGGTGCTCTCGACTTACGACGGGGACCTCAGGGACCCGCTCTGGTGGCCTCAGGAAAGGCCACTCCCCATGCGAGTTGCTCGGGGGCCTCTCGGGATTCCTCTTCCCGTCGATGCCGAGGCCTAAGACCTTGTGTGGAGTTCGGTGCCGGAACTGTGGATTCCTCTGCCAGTGCTGACATGGATCTTGGGTTACTTCTGGAGTCTCCGCCAGGGGAGTCATTCCTCGTCTTGAGTGGGGGCATGCACGTGCGCTTTCCTCCCGAGCTGTAGCAGCAGTGTCGCCTTCCCTTCGCGTGGATCAAGGGATCTGTGGCTTTCCCTCGAGGTTTTCCCACGAGGCTTTCCCGACGAGGCTTTCCCACAGGGCTGTCCAACGTGCCACCGTTGTGTGAGTCGATCCTCGGCTTGAACATCGAGGCAGTGCTGGGAAAACAGGTTTCCCTGGAATGGACTGAGACATCTGGGGGACTCTGGGAATGGTGGCACGACCCTGGAGTTGCTCTCGCCTTTCCTGTGGAGAGCGCCTCCTCTTGAGATGCGACGGAAACGCTGGGAATATTTCCCGACCACGCAGGGAAAGGATCCCTCCTCTCGAGCTAGGAGGCAGAAAAGGGTTTCCTCTGGATGTGGGTGGGACTCTCGTGTTTTCTCTCGAGTGGAGACGGGTATGTCAGGGAACTTCTTGAGTTGCAGCAAGGGTGTGAAGGACCCTTTGGAAGTTCCAGATGTTAGATTTGATTAGCCTGAAGACGTCTCAGCGGAAATGGGCCGCATCTCGCCTGGAGGGGAGAACTTCCTTGATTTTCTCGAGTTGCGGCAGGTGGTCTCGACTTACGACGGGGACCTCAGGGACCCGCTCTGGTGGCATCAGGAAAGGCCAGTCGCCATGCGAGTTGCTCGGCGGCCTCTCGGGATTCCTCTCCCGTCGATGCTGGGGCCTAAGACCTTGTGTGGAGTCAGTGCCGGAACCTGAGGATTCCTGCTCCAGTGCTGACACGAATCTTGGGGTACTTCTAGGAGTCTGCCCAGGAGAGTCAGTCCTCGTCTCGAGTGGGGGCATGTACGTGCGATTTCCTCCCGAGCTGTAGCAGCAGTGTCCCACTACCCTTCGCGTGGATAAAGGGATCAGAGTGTTTCCCTCGAGGCTTTCCCACGAGGCTTTCCCAAAGGGCTGTCCCATGTGCCACCGTGGTGTGAGTTGATCTCGGCTTGAAAGTGGAGGCAGTGCAGGGAAAACACGTTTCTCTGGAATGGACTGAGACATCTCGGGGACTCTGGGAATGGTGGCACGACTCTGGAGTTCCTCTCGCCTTTCCTGTGGAGAGCGCCTCCTCTTGAGATGCGACGGGAACGTGGGGAATTCTTTCCCCAACACGCAGGTAAAGGATCCCTCCTCTCGAGCTAGGAGGCGGAAATCGGGCACCTCTGGATGTGGGCGGGACTCTCGTGCTTCCTCTCGAGTGGAGACGGATATGTCGGGGAACTTCTTGAGTTGCAGCAAGGGTGTGAAGGACCCTTTGGAAGTTCCAGATGTTAGATGTGATTAGCCTGGAGACGCCTCAGCGGAAATGGGCCTCATCTCGCCTGGAGGGGAGAACCTCCTGGATTTTCTCCAGTTGCGGCAGGTGCTCTGGACTTACGACGGGGACCTCAGGGACCCGCTCTGGTGGCCTCAGGAAAGGCTAGTCCCCATGCGAGTTGCTCAGGGGCCTCTCGGGATTCTTCTCCCGTAGATGCCGGGGCCTAAGACCTTGTCTGGAGTCGGTGCCGGAACCTGAGGATTCCTCTCCAGTGCTGACATGGATCTTGGGGTACTTCTGGAGTCTCCCCAGGGGAGTCAGTCCTCGTCTCGAGTGGGGGCATGCACGTGCGCTTTCCTCCCGAGCTGTAGCAGCAGTGTCGCGCTTCCCTTGCGTGGATCAAGGGATCTGTGGCTTTCCCTCGAGGCTTGCCCACGAGGCTTTCCCACGAGGCTTTCTCACAGCACTGTCCCACGTACCACCGTGGTGTGAGTCGATCCTCGGCTTGAAAGTAGAGGCAGTGCAGGGAAAACAGGATTCCCTGAAATGGACTGAGACATCTGGGGGACTCTGGGAATGGTGGCACGACTCTGGAGTTCCTCTCGCCTTTCCTGTGGAGAGCGCCTCCTCTTGAGATGCGACGGGAATACTGGGAATTCTTTCCCACCACGCAGGGAAAGGATACCTCCTCTCGAGCTAGGAGGCGGAATCGGAGCTCCTCTGTATGTGGGCTGAACTCTCGTGCTTCCTCTCGAGTGGAGACGGGGATGTGGGGGAACTTCTTGAGTTGCAGCAAGGGTGTGAAGGACCCTTTGGAAGTTCCAGAGTTTAGGTGTGATTAGACTCGAGACGCCTCAGTGAAAATCGGCCTCAAATCGCCTGGCGGGGAGAACCTCCTGGATTTTCTCGAGTTGCGGCAGGTGTTCTGGACTTACGATGGGGACGACAGGGACCCGCTCTGGTGGCCTCAGGAAAGGCCTGTTCCCATGCGAGTTGCTCGGGGGCCTCTCAGGATTCCTCTCCCGTCGATGCCGGGGCCTAAGGACCTTGTGTGGAGTCGGTGTCCGAACCTGAGGATTCCTCTCCAGTGCTGACATGGATCTTGGGGTACGTCTGGATTCTCCCCAGGGGAGTCAGTCCTCCTCTCGAGTGGGGGCAGGCACGTGTGCTTTCCTCCCAGCTGTAGCAGCAGTGTCACGCTTCCCTTCGCATGGATCAAGGGATCTGTGGCTTTCCCTCGACGCTTTCCCCCGAGGCTTTCCCATATGGCTGTCCCACGTGCCACCATGGTGTGAGTCCATCCTCGGCTTGAAAGGAGAAGCAGTGCAGGGAAAACAGTTTTCCCTGGAATGGACTGAGACATCTGGGGGACTCTGGGAATGGTGGCACGACTCTGGATTTCCTCTCGCCTTTCCTGTGGAGAGCGCCTCCTCTTGAGAAGCGACGGGAACGCGGGGAATTCTTTCCCCACCACGCAGGGAAAGGATCCCTCCTCTCGAGCTAGGAGGAGGAAATGGGCCTCCTCTGGATGTGGGCGGGACTCTCGTGCTTCCTCTCGAGTGGAGACGGGTATGTCGGGGAACCTCTTGAGTTGAAGCAAGGGTGTGAGGTACTGTTTGGAAGTTCCAGAGGTTAGGTGTGATTAGCCTCAAGACGCCTCAGCGGAAATGGGCCTCATCTCCCTGGAGGGGAGAACCTCCTGGATTTTCTCGAGTTGCGGCAGGTGCTCTCGACTTACGACGGGGACCTCAGGGACCCGCTCTGGTGGCCTCAGGAAAGGCCACTCCCCATGCGAGTTGCTCGGGGGCCTCTCGGGATTCCTTTCCCGTCGATGCCGAGGCCTAAGACCTTGTGTGGAGTTGGTGCCGGAAACTGTGGATTCCTCTGCAGTGCTGACATGGATCTTGGGTTACTTCTGGAGTCTCCGCAGGGGAGTCATTCCTCGTCTTGAGTGGGGGCATGCACGTGCGCTTTCCTCCCGAGCTGTAGCAGCAGTGTCGCCCTTCCCTTCGCGTGGATCAAGGGATCTGTGGCTTTCCCTCGAGGTTTTCCCACGAGGCTTTCCGACGAGGCTTTCCCACAGGGCTGTCCAACGTGCCACCGTTGTGTGAGTCGATCCTCGGCTTGAACATCGAGGCAGTGCTGGGAAAACAGGTTTCCCTGGAATGGACTGAGACATCTGGGGGACTCTGGGAATGGTGGCACGACCCTGGAGTTGCTCTCGCCTTTCCTGTGGAGAGCGCCTCCTCTTGAGATGCGACGGAAACGCTGGGAATATTTCCCGACCACGCAGGGAAAGGATCCCTCCTCTCGAGCTAGGAGGCAGAAAAGGGTTTCCTCTGGATGTGGGTGGGACTCTCGTGTTTTCTCTCGAGTGGAGACGGGTATGTCAGGGAACTTCTTTGAGTTGCAGCAAGGGTGTGAAGGACCCTTTGGAAGTTCCAGATGTTAGATTTGATTAGCCTGAAGACGTCTCAGCGGAAATGGGCCGCATCTCGCCTGGAGGGGAGAACTTCCTTGATTTCTCGAGTTGCGGCAGGTGGTCTCGACTTACGACGGGGACCTCAGGGACCCGCTCTGGTGGCATCAGGAAAGGCCAGTCGCCATGCGAGTTGCTCGGCGGCCTCTCGGGATTCCTCTCCCGTCGATGCTGGGGCCTAAGACCTTGTGTGGAGTCAGTGCCGGAACCTGAGGATTCCTGTCCAGTGCTGACACGAATCTTGGGGTACTTCTAGAGTCTGCCCAGGAGAGTCAGTCCTCGTCTCGAGTGGGGGCATGTACGTGCGATTTCCTCCCGAGCTGTAGCAGCAGTGTCCCACTACCCTTCGCGTGGATAAAGGGATCAGAGTGTTTCCCTCGAGGCTTTCCCACGAGGCTTTCCCAAAGGGCTGTCCCATGTGCCACCGTGGTGTGAGTTGATCTTCGGCTTGAAAGTGGAGGCAGTGCAGGGAAAACACGTTTCTCTGGAATGGACTGAGACATCTCGGGGACTCTGGGAATGGTGGCACGACTCTGGAGTTCCTCTCGCCTTTCCTGTGGAGAGCGCCTCCTCTTGAGATGCGACGGGAACGTGGGGAATTCTTTCCCCAACACGCAGGTAAAGGATCCCTCCTCTCGAGCTAGGAGGCGGAAATCGGGCACCTCTGGATGTGGGCGGGACTCTCGTGCTTCCTCTCGAGTGGAGACGGATATGTCGGGGAACTTCTTGAGTTGCAGCAAGGGTGTGAAGGACCCTTTGGAAGTTCCAGATGTTAGATGTGATTAGCCTGGAGACGCCTCAGCGGAAATGGGCCTCATCTCGCCTGGAGGGGAGAACCTCCTGGATTTTCTCCAGTTGCGGCAGGTGCTCTGGACTTACGACGGGGACCTCAGGGACCCGCTCTGGTGGCCTCAGGAAAGGCTAGTCCCCATGCGAGTTGCTCAGGGGCCTCTCGGGATTCTTCTCCCGTAGATGCCGGGGCCTAAGACCTTGTCTGGAGTCGGTGCCGGAACCTGAGGATTCCTCTCCAGTGCTGACATGGATCTTGGGGTACTTCTGGAGTCTCCCCAGGGGAGTCAGTCCTCGTCTCGAGTGGGGGCATGCACGTGCGCTTTCCTCCCGAGCTGTAGCAGCAGTGTCGCGCTTCCCTTCGCGTGGATCAAGGGATCTGTGGCTTTCCCTCGAGGCTTGCCCACGAGGCTTTCCCACGAGGCTTTCTCACAGCACTGTCCCACGTACCACCGTGGTGTGAGTCGATCCTCGGCTTGAAAGTAGAGGCAGTGCAGGGAAAACAGGATTCCCTGAAATGGACTGAGACATCTGGGGGACTCTGGGAATGGTGGCACGACTCTGGAGTTCCTCTCGCCTTTCCTGTGGAGAGCGCCTCCTCTTGAGATGCGACGGGAATACTGGGAATTCTTTCCCCACCACGCAGGGAAAGGATCCCTCCTCTCGAGCTAGAAGGCGGAAATGGGGCTCTTCTGGATGTGGGCGGGACTCTCGTGCTTCCTCTCGAGTGGAGACGGGTATGTCGGGGAACTTCTTGAGTTGCAGCAAGGGTGTGAAGGACCCTTTGGAAGTTCCAGATGTTAGATGTGATTAGCCTCGAGATGCCTCAGCGGAAATGGGCCTCATCTCGCCTGGAGGGGAGAACCTCCTGGATTTTCTCGAGTTGCGGCAGGTGCTCTCGACTTACGACGGGGACCTCAGGGACCCGCTCTGGTGGCATCAGGAAAGGCCAGTTCCCAAGCGAGTTGCTCGGGGGCCTCTCGGGATGCCTCTCCGTCGATGCCAGTGCCTAAGACCTTGTGTGGAGTCAGTGCCGGAACGTGAGAATTCCTCTCCAGTGCTGACATGGATATGGGGTACTTCTGTAGTCTCCCCAGGGGAGTCAGTCTTCGTCTCGAGTGGGGGCATGCACGTGCGCTTTCCTCCCGAGCTGTAGCAGCAGTGTCGTGCTTCCCTTCTCGAGGATCAAGGGATCTGTGGCTTTCTCTCTAGGCTTTCCCACGAGGCTTTTGCACGAGGCTTTCCCACAGGGCTGTCCCACGTGCCACCGTGGTGTGAGCCGATCCTCGGCTTGAAAGTCGAGGCAGAGCAGGGAAAACAGGTTTCCCTGGAACGGACTGAAACATCTGGGGAACTCTGGGAATGGTGG
The DNA here is from genome assembly GCF_001704415.2 of Capra hircus. Lineage (NCBI taxonomy): Eukaryota > Metazoa > Chordata > Mammalia > Artiodactyla > Bovidae > Capra > Capra hircus. The sequence goes on along the minus strand of NW_017218804.1, from coordinate 3,242 downwards.
CACGACTCTGGAGTTTCCTCTCGCCTTTCCTGTGAAGAGCGCCTCCTCTTGAGATGCGACGGGAACGCCGGGAAATCTTTCCCCACCACGCAGGGAAAGGATCCCTCCTCTCGAGCTAGGAGGCGGAAAATGGGGCTCCTCTGGATGTGAGCGGAACCTTCGTGCTTCCTCTCGAGTGGAGACGGGTATGTCGGGGAACTTCTTGAGTTGCAGCAAGGGTGCGAAGGACCCTTTGTAAGTTCCAGAGGTTAGGTGTGATTATCCTCGGGAAGCCTCAGAGGAAATGGGCCTCATCTCGCCTGGAGGGGAGAACCTCCTGGATTTTCTCGAATTGCGGCAGGTGCTCTCGACTTACGACGGGGACCTCAGGGACTCCGCTCTGGTGTCCTCAGGAAAGTCCAGTCCCCATGCGAGTTGCTCGGGGGCTACTCAGATTCCTCTCCCGTCGAATCCGGGGAGTAAGATCTTGTGTGGATTCGGTCCGGAACCTGAGGATTCCTCTCCAGTGCTCACATGGATCTTCGGTACTTCTGGAGTCTCCCCAGGGGAGTCAGTCCTCGTCTCGAGTGGGGGCATGCACGTGCGCATTTCCTCCCGAGGCTGTAGCAGCAGTGTCAATCTTCCCTTCGCGTGGATCAAGGGATCTGTGGCTTTCCCTCGAGGCTTTCCCACGAGGCTTTCCCACAGGGCTGTCCCTCGTGCCACCGTGGTGTGAGTCGATCCTCGGCTTGAAAGTCGAGGCAGTGCAGGGAAAACAGGTTTCCCTGGAATGGACTGAGACATCTGGGGTACTCTGGGAATGGTGGCACGACCCTGGAGTTCCTCTCGCCTTTCCTATGGAGAGCGCCTGCTCTTGAGATGCGACAGGAAAGCCAGGAATTCTTTCCCCGACTAAGCAGGTAAAGGATCCCTCCTCTCGAGCTAGGAGGCGAAAACGAGGCTCCTCTGGATATGGGCGGGACTGTCGTGCTTCCTCTCGAGTGGAGACGGGTATGTCGGGGGAACTTCTTGAGTTGCAGCAAGGTTGTGAAGGACCCTTTGGATTTTCCAGATGTTAGATTTGATTAGCGTCGAGACGCCTCAGCGGAAATGGGCCTCATCTCGCCTGGAGGGGAGAACCTCCTGGATTTTCTCGAGTTGTGGCAGGTGCTCTCGGACTTAAGACGGGGACCTCAGGGACCCGCTCTGGTGGCCTCAGGAAAGGCCAGTCCCCATGCGAGTTGCTCGTGGGCCTCTCAGGATTCCTCTCCCGTCGATGCCGGGCCATAAGATCTTGTGTGGATTCGGTGACGGAACCTGAGGATTCCTCTCCAGTGCTGACATGCGATCTTGGGGTACTTATGGAGTCTCCCCGGGCAGTCAGTCCTCGTCTCGAGTGGGGGCATGCACGTGCGCTTTCCTCCCGAACTGTAGCAGCAGTGTCACGCTTCCCTTCGCGTGGATCAAGGGATCTGTGGCTTTCCCTCGAGGCTCTCCCACGAGGCTTTCCCACAGGGCTGTCCCTCGTGCCACCGTGGTGTGAGTCGATCCTCGGCTTGAAAGTCGAGGCAGTGCAGGGAAAACAGGTTTCCCTGGATTGGACTAAGACATCTGGGGGACTCTGGGAATGGTGGCACGACCCTGGAGTTCCTCTCGCCTTTCCTGTGGAGAGCGCCTCCTCTTGAGATGCGACGGGAACACCGGGAATTCTTTCCCGACCACGCAGGGAAAGGATCCCTCCTCTCGAGCTAGGAGGGCGGAAACGGGGCTCCTCTGGATGAGGGCGGGACTCTCGTGCTTCCTCTCGAGTGGAGACGGGTATGTCGCGGAACTTCTTGAGTTGCAGCAAGGGTGTGAAGGACCGTTTGGAAGTTTCAGAGTTAGTGTGATTAGCCTCGAGACGCCTCAGCGGAAATGGGCCTCATCTCGCCTGGAGGGAGAACCTCCTGGATTTTCTCGAGTTGAGGCAGGTGCTCTCGGACTTTCGACGGGGACATCAGGGACCCGCTCTGGTGTCCTCAGGAAATGTCAGTCCCCAGCGAGTTGCTCGGGGTCATCTCGGGATTCCTCTCCTGTCAATGCCGGGGCCTAAGACCTTGTGTACTGTCGCTGCCGGAACCTGAGGATTCCTCTCCAGTGCTGACATGGATTTGGGTACTTCTGGAGTCTCCCAGGGGAGTCAGTCTTCGTCTCGAATTGGGGCATTCACGTGCGATTTCTTCTCGTGCTGTAGCAGCAGTGTCACGCTTCCCTTCGCGTGGATCAAGGGATCTGTGTCTTTCCCACGGGCTTTCCACAGGCTGTCCCACGTGCCACCGTGGTGTGAGTCGATCCTCGGCTTGAAAGTTGAGGCAGTGCTAGGAAAAGAGGTTTCCCTGGAATGGACTAGAGACATCTGGGGGACTCTGGAATGGTGGCACGACCCTGGAGTTTCTCTCGCCTTTCCTTTGGAGAGCACCTCCTCTTGAGATGCGACGGGAAAGCCAGGAATTCTTTCCCAGCCACTCAGGGAAAGGATCCCTCCTCTCAAGCTATGAGGCGGAATTGGGTCTCCTCTGGATATGGGCGGTACTCTCGTGCTTCCTCTTGAGTGAGGTGGGTATTTCAGGGAACTTCTTGAGTTGCATCAAGGGTGTGAAGGACCCTTTGGACATTCCAGAGGTTAGGTGTGTTAGCCTCGAGACGCCCTCAGTGGAAATGGGCCTCATCCAATCTCCGCCTGAGGGCAGAGACCCTCCCTTGATTTTCTCGAGTTGAGGGCAGGTGCTCTCAGACTTACGACGGGGACCTCAGGGACCCCCGCTCCCCTGGTGGCCATCAGGTAAAAGGCCAGTCCCCCATGCAAGTATGCTCCGGGGCCTCCGTCGGGTTTCCTCTCCCGTCGATGCCGGGCCCTAAGACTTGTCTGTGAAGTCGGTGGCCGGAACCTTGAGAGATTCCCTCTCCCAGGCTGACATGGATCTTGGGGTACTTCCTGGAGTCTCCCCAGGGGAGTCAGTCAATCGTCTCAGAGGGGGGCATGTCACCGTGCGCTTTCCTTCCGAGGCTGTAAGCAAGCAGTGGCACCTTCCCTCTCAGATGGATCAGGGATCCTGTGGCCTTCTCCCCTCGCAAGCTTTCCCACTGGCTGTTTCTCCACGAGCGCTTTGCCCACTGGGGCCTGTCGCCACGTGCCACCGGCGGTGTGATGTCTATTCTCACGCTTGATTAAAGTCGAGTTAGTGCCACGCGAACCAAACAGGTTTACCCTGGAATGGTCTGAG
>NW_017218803.1:0-11710 GCF_001704415.2 Capra hircus | reverse complement strand
CTTCCCCAAACAGCTTGTCTGCTGGGGGGAGAGTGCTAGGGAACATACGTCTCTCACACACTTTCTAGGCACCCACGGAGTCAGCCTCTGGGAGTGTGGGGATGCAAAACCCAGCCAGGGGCCCTTGGAACCTGGTGCTCTCCGTGCGGAGCTTAGTCTGGGCGGCCAAGCAACCGCTGAAGGAGCCCTGCTGTTGCCCTTCGCTTCCCTCTGACAGAGCTTTCACTGCTGGAGCCCTTGGCAGTGTGCAACCCACCAGCCCCTAAGCCCTCCTCAAGGACGCTGGGAACTAAGTGCAAAGGCAAGGCAGGGGTAGAGCTGAAGCCAGGAAGGCGCCAGTGGCGTTTCCCAGCCTCACACAGCCTGCTCCTTCCTGGGGAGGGAGCCTAAAAGCAAGGCAAGTCTGCGCAAGGCTCGCCTATGGCAGAGCATCTTGGCGACATGAACTCTGCCAGATCGGGCCTCTGAACAGAGCTAGAGATCTGCCGTACTGAGGCACACTTAGCTCCGTGCAAGCAGGGCTTTCAACTTGACGGGGCTTGGCTGCCTCCTCTTCCCCGAGGAGGCTCGCTTCCCTGCTGGCTGTGCACTCGCCTATCAGGCGGGGGCGCAGGGCTCCTCCAGCAGGTCTTGCCTCAGGGGCTGCTTCCCCTGAGTTGGGGCTGTGGGCGGAAACCAGACACGCAGGATCAGGCCCCAAACACCTGCACATGTCTCTGCTGGGGAGGAGAGTGCTAGGGAACCTACGTCTGTCATACACTTTCTGGGCACCCAAGGAATCAGCCTCCGTGTGTCGGACTGAAAACCCCAGCCAGGGGCCCTGGGAGCCTGGTGCTCTCCGTGTGGCGCTGAATCTGGGCGGCCAAGCAACCGCTGGAGGAGCCCTGCAGTTGCCCTTCCCTTCCCTCTGACAGAGCTTCTCACTGCTGGAGCCCTTGGCAGTGTGCAACCCACCAGCCCCTAAGCCCTCCCCAAGGACGCCTGGCACCTATGTGCAAAGGCAAGGCAGGATTGGAGCTGAGGCAAGAAGGCGCCAGTGGCGACTCCCAGGCTCCTGCTGCTGCTCCTTCCTGGAGAGGCAGCCTAAAAGCAAGGCAAGTCTGGGCAAGGCTAGCCCCCGGCAGAGCAGCCTCGCGCCAGGAACTCTGCCAGATCGGGCTCTGAGCAGAGCTAGAGCTCTGCCGTACTGGAGCGCACTTAGCTCCGTGCAAGCAGGGCTTTCAACTTGACGGGGCTGGGCTGCCTCCTCTTCCCCCGAGGAGGCTCGCTTCCCTGCTGGCTGTGCACTCGCCTATCAGGCGGGGGCGCAGGGCTCCTCCAGCAGGTCTTGCCTCAGGGGCTGCTTCCCCTGAGTTGGGGCTGTGGGCAGGAACCCAGACACGCAGGATCAGGCCCCAAACACCTGCACATGTCTCTGCTGGGGAGGAGAGTGCTAGGGAACCTACGTCTGTCATACACTTTCTGGGCACCCAAGGAATCAGCCTCCGTGTGTGCGGGGCTGAAAACCCCAGCCAGGGGCCCTGGGAGCCTGGTGCTCTCGGTGCGGCGCTGATTCTAGGCGGCCTAGAAACCGCTGGAGGAGCCCTGCAGTTGCCCTTCCCTTCCCTCTGACAGAGCTCTCACTGCTGAAGCCCTTGGCAGTGTGCAACCCACCACCCCTAAGCCCTCCCCAACGACGCCTGGCACCTATGTGCAAAGGCAAGGCAGGATTGGAGCTGAGGCAAGGAAGGCGCCAGTGGCGACTCCCAGGCTCCTGCTGCCTGCTCCTTCCTGGAGAGGCAGCCTAAAAGCAAGGCAAGTCTGGGCAAGGCTAGCCCCCGGAGAGCAGCCTCGCGCCAGGAACTCTGCCAGATCGGGGCTCTGAGCAGAGCTAGAGCTCTGCCGTACTGGAGGCGCACTTAGCTCCGTGCAAGCAGGGCTTTCCTCTTGACTGGGCTCGGCTGCCTCCTCTTCTCCCGAGGAGGCTCGCTACACTGCTGGCTGTGCTCTCGCCTATCAGGCGGGCGCGCAGGGCTCCTCCAGCAGGTCTTGCCTCAGGGGCTGCTTCCCCTGAGTTGGGCTGTGGGCGGGAACCCAGACACGCAGGATCAGGCCCCAACCACCTGCACATGTCTCTGCTGGGGAGGAGAGTGCTAGGGAACCTACGTCTCTCACACACTTTCTAGGCACCCACGGAGTCAGCCTCTGGGAGTGTGGGGATGCAAAACCCAGCCAGGGGCCCTTGGAACCTGGTGCTCTCCGTGCGGAGCTTTGTCTGGGCGGCCAAGGAACCGCTGAAGGAGCCCTGCTGTTGCCCTTCGCTTCCCTCTGACAGAGCTTTCACTGCTGGAGCCCTTGGCAGTGTGCAACCCACCAGCCCCTAAGCCCTCCTCAAGGACGCTTGGGACCTAAGTGCAAAGGCAAGGCAGGGGTAGAGCTGAAGCCAGGAAGGCGCCAGTGGCGTTTCCGAGCCTCACACAGCCTGCTCCTTCCTGGGGAGGGAGCCTTAAAGCAAGGCAAGTCTGCGCAAGGCTCGCCTATGGCAGAGCATCTTGGTGCCAGGAACTCTGCCAGATCGGGCCTCTGAACAGAGCTAGAGATCTGCCGTACTGGAGTCGCACTTAGCTTCGTGTAAGCAGGGATTTTCAGCTTGACGGGGACTTGCTGCCTCCTCTTCCCCCGAGGAGGCTCGCTTCCCTGCTGGCTGTGCACTCGCCTATCAGGCGGGGGCGCAGGGCTCCTCCAGCAGGTCTTGCCTCAGGGGCTGCTTCCCCTGAGTTGGGGCTGTGGGCAGGAACCCAGACACGCAGGATCAGGCCCCAAACACCTGCACATGTCTCTGCTGGGGAGGAGAGTGCTAGGGAACCTACGTCTGTCATACACTTTCTGGGCACCCAAGGAATCAGCCTCCGTGTGTGCGGGGCTGAAAACCCCAGCCAGGGGCCTGGGAGCCTGGTGCTCTCCGTGTGGCGCTGAATCTGGCGGCCAAGCAACCGCTGGAGGAGCCCTGCAGTTGCCCTTCCCTTCCCTCTGACAGAATTCTCACTGCTGGAGCCCTTGGCAGTGTGCAACCCACCAGCCCCTAAGCCTCCTTAAGGAGGACTGGGACCTAAGTGCAAAGGCAAGGCAGGATTGGAGCTGAGGCAAGAAAGGCGCCAGTGGCGACTCCCAGGCTCCTGCTGCCTGCTCCTTCCTGGAGAGGCAGCCTAAAAGCAAGGCAAGTCTGGGCAAGGCTAGCCCCCGGCAGAGCAGCCTCGCGCCAGGAACTCTGCCAGATCGGGGCTCTGAGCAGAGCTAGAGCTCTGCCGTACTGGAGGCGCACTTAGCTCCGTGCAAGCAGGGCTTTCAACTTGACGGGGCTGGGCTGCCTCCTCTTCCCCCGAGGAGGCTCGCTTCCCTGCTGGCTGTGCACTCGCCTATCAGGCGGGGGCGCAGGGCTCCTCCAGCAGGTCTTGCCTCAGGGGCTGCTTCCCCTGAGTTGGGCTGTGGGCAGGAACCCAGACACGCAGGATCAGGCCCCAAACACCTGCACATGTCTCTGCTGGGGAGGAGAGTGCTAGGGAACCTACGTCTGTCATACACTTTCTGGGCACCCAAGGAATCAGCCTCCGTGTGCGGGGCTGAAAACCCCAGCCAGGGGCCCTGGGAGCCTGGTGCTCTCGGTGCGGCGCTGATTCTAGGCGGCCTAGAAACCGCTGGAGGAGCCCTGCAGTTGCCCTTCCCTTCCCTCTGACAGAGCTCTCACTGCTGAAGCCCTTGGCAGTGTGCAACCCACCACCCCTAAGCCCTCCCCAACCACGCCTGGCACCTATGTGCAAAGGCAAGGCAGGATTGGAGCTGAGGCAAGGAAGGCACCAGTGGCGTCTCCCAGGCTCGCTCAGACAGCTCCTTCCTGGGGAGGGAGCCTAAAAGCAAGGCAAGTCTGGGCAAGGCGAGCCCCGGCCGAGCAGCCTCGCGCCAGAAACTCTGCCAGATCGGGGCTCTGAGCAGAGCTAGAGCTCTGCCGTACTGGAGGCCCACTTAGCTCCGTGCAAGCAGGGCTTTCCTCTTGACTGGGCTCGGCTGCCTCCTCTTCTCCCGAGGAGGCTCGCTACACTGCTGGCTGTGCTCTCGCCTATCAGGCGGGCGCGCAGGGCTCCTCCAGCAGGTCTTGCCTCAGGGGCTGCTTCCCCTGAGTTGAGGCTGTGGGCGGGAACCCAGACACGCAGGATAAGGCCCCAACCACCTGCACATGTCTCTGCTGGGGAGGAGAGTGCTAGGGAACCTACGTCTCTCACACACTTTCTAGGCACCCACGGAGTCAGCCTCTGGGAGTGTGGGGATGCAAAACCCAGCCAGGGGCCCTTGGAACCTGGTGCTCTCCGTGCGGAGCTTTGTCTGGGCGGCCAAGGAACCGCTGAAGGAGCCCTGCTGTTGCCCTTCGCTTCCCTCTGACAGAGCTTTCACTGCTGGAGCCCTTGGCAGTGTGCAACCCACCAGCCCCTAAGCCCTCCTCAAGGACGCTTGGGACCTAAGTGCAAAGGCAAGGCAGGGGTAGAGCTGAAGCCAGGAAGGCGCCAGTGGCGTTTCCGAGCCTCACACAGCCTGCTCCTTCCTGGGGAGGGAGCCTTAAAGCAAGGCAAGTCTGCGCAAGGCTCGCCTATGGCAGAGCATCTTGGTGCCAGGAACTCTGCCAGATCGGGCCTCTGAACAGAGCTAGAGATCTGCCGTACTGGAGTCGCACTTAGCTTCGTGTAAGCAGGGATTTCAGCTTGACGGGGACTTGCTGCCTCCTCTTCCCCCGAGGAGGCTCGCTTCCCTGCTGGCTGTGCACTCGCCTATCAGGCGGGGGCGCAGGGCTCCTCCAGCAGGTCTTGCCTCAGGGGCTGCTTCCCCTGAGTTGGGGCTGTGGGCAGGAACCCAGACACGCAGGATCAGGCCCCAAACACCTGCACATGTCTCTGCTGGGGAGGAGAGTGCTAGGGAACCTACGTCTGTCATACACTTTCTGGGCACCCAAGGAATCAGCCTCCGTGTGTGCGGGGCTGAAAACCCCAGCCAGGGGACCTGGGAGCCTGGTGCTCTCCGTGTGGCGCTGAATCTGGGCGGCCAAGCAACCGCTGGAGGAGCCCTGCAGTTGCCCTTCCCTTCCCTCTGACAGAATTCTCCCGGCTGGAGCCCTTGGCAGTGTGCAACCCACCAGCCCCTAAGCTCTCCTTAAGGAGGACTGGGACCTAAGTGCAAAGGCAAGGCAGGATTGGAGCTGAGGCAAGAAAGGCGCCAGTGGCGACTCCCAGGCTCCTGCTGCCTGCTCCTTCCTGGAGAGGCAGCCTAAAAGCAAGCAAGTCTGGGCAAGGCTAGCCCCCGGCAGAGCAGCCTCGCGCCAGGAACTCTGCCAGATCGGGGCTCTGAGCAGAGCTAGAGCTCTGCCGTACTGGAGGCGCACTTAGCTCCGTGAAGCAGGCTTTCAACTTGACGGGGGCCTGGCTGCCTCCTCTTCCCCCGAGGAGGCTCGCTTCCCTGCTGGCTGTGCACTCGCCTATCAGGCGGGGGCGGGCCAGGGCTCCTCCAGCAGGTCTTGCCTCAGGGGCTGCTTCCCCCTGAGTTGGGGCTGTGGGCAGGAACCCAGACACGCAGGATCAGGCCCCAAACACCTGCACATGTCTCTGCTGGGGAGGAGAGTGCTAGGGAACCTACGTCTGTCATACACTTTCTGGGCACCCAAGGAATCAGCCTCCGTGTGTGCGGGGCTGAAAACCCCAGCCAGGGGCCCTGGGAGCCTGGTGCTCTCGGTGCGGCGCTGATTCTAGGCGGCCTAGAAACCGCTGGAGGAGCCCTGCAGTTGCCCTTCCCTTCCCTCTGACAGAGCTCTCACTGCTGAAGCCCTTGGCAGTGTGCAACCCACCACCCCCTAAGCCCTCCCAACGACGCCTGGCACCTATGTGCAAAGGCAAGGCAGGATTGGAGCTGAGGCAAGGAAGGCACCAGTGGCGTCTCCCAGGCTCGCTCAGACAGCTCCTTCCTGGGGAGGGAGCCTAAAAGCAAGGCAAGTCTGGGCAAGGCGAGCCCCCGGCCGAGCAGCCTCGCGCCAGAAACTCTGCCAGATCGGGGCTCTGAGCAGAGCTAGAGCTCTGCCGTACTGGAGGCCCACTTAGCTCCGTGCAAGCAGGGCTTTCCTCTTGACTGGGCTCGGCTGCCTCCTCTTCTCCCGAGGAGGCTCGCTACACTGCTGGCTGTGCTCTCGCCTATCAGGCGGGCGCGCAGGGCTCCTCCAGCAGGTCTTGCCTCAGGGGCTGCTTCCCCTGAGTTGGGGCTGTGGGCGGGAACCCAGACACGCAGGATAAGGCCCCAACCACCTGCACATGTCTCTGCTGGGGAGGAGAGTGCTAGGGAACCTACGTCTCTCACACACTTTCTAGGCACCCACGGAGTCAGCCTCTGGGAGTGTGGGGATGCAAAACCCAGCCAGGGGCCCTTGGAACCTGGTGCTCTCCGTGCGGAGCTTTGTCTGGGCGGCCAAGGAACCGCTGAAGGAGCCCTGCTGTTGCCCTTCGCTTCCCTCTGACAGAGCTTTCACTGCTGGAGCCCTTGGCAGTGTGCAACCCACCAGCCCCTAAGCCCTCCTCAAGGACGCTTGGGACCTAAGTGCAAAGGCAAGGCAGGGTAGAGCTGAAGCCAGGAAGGCGCCAGTGGCGTTTCCGAGCCTCACACAGCCTGCTCCTTCCTGGGGAGGGAGCCTTAAAGCAAGGCAAGTCTGCGCAAGGCTCGCCTATGGCAGAGCATCTTGGTGCCAGGAACTCTGCCAGATCGGGCCTCTGAACAGAGCTAGAGATCTGCCGTACTGGAGTCGCACTTAGCTTCGTGGAAGCAGGGATTTCAGCTTGACGGGGACTTGCTGCCTCCTCTTCCCCCGAGGAGGCTCGCTTCCCTGCTGGCTGTGCACTCGCCTATCAGGCGGGGGCGCAGGGCTCCTCCAGCAGGTCTTGCCTCAGGGGCTGCTTCCCCTGAGTTGGGGCTGTGGGCAGGAACCCAGACACGCAGGATCAGGCCCCAACACCTGCACATGTCTCTGCTGGGGAGGAGAGTGCTAGGGAACCTACGTCTGTCATACACTTTCTGGGCACCCAAGGAATCAGCCTCCGTGTGTGCGGGGCTGAAAACCCCAGCCAGGGACCTGGGAGCCTGGTGCTCTCCGTGTGGCGCTGAATCTGGGCGGCCAAGCAACCGCTGGAGGAGCCCTGCAGTTGCCCTTCCCTTCCCTCTGACAGAATTCTCACTGCTGGAGCCCTTGGCAGTGTGCAACCCACCAGCCCCTAAGCTCTCCTTAAGGAGGACTGGGACCTAAGTGCAAAGGCAAGGCAGGATTGGAGCTGAGGCAAGAAAGGCGCCAGTGGCGACTCCCAGGCTCCTGCTGCCTGCTCCTTCCTGGAGAGGCAGCCTAAAAGCAAGGCAAGTCTGGGCAAGGCTAGCCCCCGGCAGAGCAGCCTCGCGCCAGGAACTCTGCCAGATCGGGGCTCTGAGCAGAGCTAGAGCTCTGCCGTACTGGAGGCGCACTTAGCTCCGTGCAAGCAGGGCTTTCAACTTGACGGGGCTGGGCTGCCTCCTCTTCCCCGAGGAGGCTCGCTTCCCTGCTGGCTGTGCACTCGCCTATCAGGCGGGGCGCAGGGCTCCTCCAGCAGGTCTTGCCTCAGGGGCTGCTTCCCCTGAGTTGGGGCTGTGGGCAGGAACCCAGACACGCAGGATCAGGCCCCAAACACCTGCACATGTCTCTGCTGGGGAGGAGAGTGCTAGGGAACCTACGTCTGTCATACACTTTCTGGGCACCCAAGGAATCAGCCTCCGTGTGTGCGGGGCTGAAAACCCCAGCCAGGGCCCTGGGAGCCTGGTGCTCTCGGTGCGGCGCTGATTCTAGGCGGCCTAGAAACCGCTGGAGGAGCCCTGCAGTTGCCCTTCCCTTCCCTCTGACAGAGCTCTCACTGCTGAAGCCCTTGGCAGTGTGCAACCCACCACCCCCTAAGCCCTCCCCAACGACGCCTGGCACCTATGTGCAAAGGCAAGGCAGGATTGGAGCTGAGGCAAGGAAGGCACCAGTGGCGTCTCCCAGGCTCGCTCAGACAGCTCCTTCCTGGGGAGGGAGCCTAAAAGCAAGGCAAGTCTGGGCAAGGCGAGCCCCCGGCCGAGCAGCCTCGCGCCAGAAACTCTGCCAGATCGGGGCTCTGAGCAGAGCTAGAGCTCTGCCGTACTGGAGGCCCACTTAGCTCCGTGCAAGCAGGGCTTTCCTCTTGACTGGGCTCGGCTGCCTCCTCTTCTCCCGAGGAGGCTCGCTACACTGCTGGCTGTGCTCTCGCCTATCAGGCGGGCGCGCAGGGCTCCTCCAGCAGGTCTTGCCTCAGGGGCTGCTTCCCCTGAGTTGAGGCTGTGGGCGGGAACCCAGACACGCAGGATAAGGCCCCAACCACCTGCACATGTCTCTGCTGGGGAGGAGAGTGCTAGGAACCTACGTCTCTCACACACTTTCTAGGCACCCACGGAGTCAGCCTCTGGGAGTGTGGGGATGCAAAACCCAGCCAGGGCCCTTGGAACCTGGTGCTCTCCGTGCGGAGCTTTGTCTGGGCGGCCAAGGAACCGCTGAAGGAGCCCTGCTGTTGCCCTTCGCTTCCCTCTGACAGAGCTTTCACTGCTGGAGCCCTTGGCAGTGTGCAACCCACCAGCCCCTAAGCCCTCCTCAAGGACGCTTGGGACCTAAGTGCAAAGGCAAGGCAGGGGTAGAGCTGAAGCCAGGAAGGCGCCAGTGGCGTTTCCGAGCCTCACACAGCCTGCTCCTTCCTGGGGAGGGAGCCTTAAAGCAAGGCAAGTCTGCGCAAGGCTCGCCTATGGCAGAGCATCTTGGTGCCAGGAACTCTGCCAGATCGGGCCTCTGAACAGAGCTAGAGATCTGCCGTACTGGAGTCGCACTTAGCTTCGTGTAAGCAGGGATTTCAGCTTGACGGGGACTTGCTGCCTCCTCTTCCCCCGAGGAGGCTCGCTTCCCTGCTGGCTGTGCACTCGCCTATCAGGCGGGGGCGCAGGGCTCCTCCAGCAGGTCTTGCCTCAGGGGCTGCTTCCCCTGAGTTGGGGCTGTGGGCAGGAACCCAGACACGCAGGATCAGGCCCCAAACACCTGCACATGTCTCTGCTGGGGAGGAGAGTGCTAGGGAACCTACGTCTGTCATACACTTTCTGGGCACCCAAGGAATCAGCCTCCGTGTGTGCGGGGCTGAAAACCCCAGCCAGGGGCCCTGGGAGCCTGGTGCTCTCCGTGTGGCGCTGAATCTGGGCGGCCAAGCAACCGCTGGAGGAGCCCTGCAGTTGCCCTTCCCTTCCCTCTGACAGAATTCTCACTGCTGGAGCCCTTGGCAGTGTGCAACCCACCAGCCCCTAAGCTCTCCTTAAGGAGGACTGGACCTAAGTGCAAAGGCAAGGCAGGATTGGAGCTGAGGCAAGAAAGGCGCCAGTGGCGACTCCCAGGCTCCTGCTGCCTGCTCCTTCCTGGAGAGGCAGCCTAAAAGCAAGGCAAGTCTGGGCAAGGCTAGCCCCCGGCAGAGCAGCCTCGCGCCAGGAACTCTGCCAGATCGGGGCTCTGAGCAGAGCTAGAGCTCTGCCGTACTGGAGGCGCACTTAGCTCCGTGCAAGCAGGGCTTTCAACTTGACGGGGCTGGGCTGCCTCCTCTTCCCCCGAGGAGGCTCGCTTCCCTGCTGGCTGTGCACTCGCCTATCAGGCGGGGCGCAGGGCTCCTCCAGCAGGTCTTGCCTCAGGGGCTGCTTCCCCTGAGTTGGGGCTGTGGGCAGGAACCCAGACACGCAGGATCAGGCCCCAAACCACCTGCACATGTCTCTGCTGGGGAGGAGAGTGCTAGGGAACCTACGTCTGTCATACACTTTCTGGGCACCCAAGGAATCAGCCTCCGTGTGTGCGGGCTGAAAACCCCAGCCAGGGGCCCTGGAGGCCTGGTGCTCTCGGTGCGGCGCTGATTCTAGGCGGCCTAGCAAACCGCTGGAGGAGCCCTGCAGTTGCCCTTCCCTTCCCTCTGACAGAGCTTCTCACTGCTGAAGCCCTTGGCAGTGTGCAACCCACCACCCCCTAAGCCCTCCCAAACGAGCCTGGCACCTAATGTGCAAAGCAAGCAGGATTGGAGCTGAGGCAAGAAAGGCGCCAGTGGCGACTCCAGCCTCCTGCTGCCTGCTCCTTCCTGGAGAGGAGCCTTAAAGCAAGGCAAGTCTGGCGCAAGGCCCCGGCAGAGCATCTCGCCAGGAACTCTGCCAGATCGGGGCTCTGAGCAGAGCTAGAGCTCTGCCGTACTGGAGGCGCACTTAGCTCCGTGCAAGCAGGGCTTTCAACTTGACGGGCTGGGCTGCCTCCTCTTCCCCCGAGGAGGCTCGCTTCCCTGCTGGCTGTGCACTCGCCTATCAGGCGGGGGCGCAGGGCTCCTCCAGCAGGTCTTGCCTCAGGGCTGCTTCCCCTGAGTTGGGGCTGTGGGCAGGAACCCAGACACGCAGGATCAGGCCCCAACACCTGCACATGTCTCTGCTGGGGGAGGAGAGTGCTAGGGAACCTACGTCTGTCATACACTTTCTGGGCACCCAAGGAATCAGCCTCCGTGTGTGCGGGGCTGAAAACCCCAGCCAGGGCCCTGGGAGCCTGGTGCTCTCGGTGCGGCGCTGATTCTAGGCGGCCTAGAAACCGCTGGAGGAGCCCTGCAGTTGCCCTTCCCTTCCCTCTGACAGAGCTCTCACTGCTGAAGCCCTTGGCAGTGTGCAACCCACCACCCCCTAAGCCCCCCAACGACGCCTGGCACCTATGTGCAAAGGCAAGGCAGGATTGGAGCTGAGGCAAGGAAGGCACCAGTGGCGTCTCCCAGGCTCGCTCAGACAGCTCCTTCCTGGGGAGGGAGCCTAAAAGCAAGGCAAGTCTGGGCAAGGCGAGCCCCCGGCCGAGCAGCCTCGCGCCAGAAACTCTGCCAGATCGGGGCTCTGAGCAGAGCGCTAGAGCTCTGCCGTACTGGAGGCCCACTTAGCTCCGTGCAAGCAGGGCTTTCCTCTTGACTGGGCTCGGCTGCCTCCTCTTCTCCCGAGGAGGCTCGCTACACTGCTGGCTGTGCTCTCGCCTATCAGGCGGGCGCGCAGGGCTCCTCCAGCAGGTCTTGCCTCAGGGGCTGCTTCCCCTGAGTTGAGGCTGTGGGCGGGAACCCAGACACGCAGGATCAGGCCCCAACCACCTGCACATGTCTCTGCTGGGAGGAGAGTGCTAGGGAACCTACGTCTCTCACACACTTTCTAGGCACCCACGGAGTCAGCCTCTGGAGTGTGGGGATGCAAAACCCAGCCAGGGGCCCTTGGAACCTGGTGCTCTCCGTGCGGAGCTTTGTCTGGGCGGCCAAGGAACCGCTGAAGGAGCCCTGCTGTTGCCCTTCGCTTCCCTCTGACAGAGCTTTCACTGCTGGAGCCCTTGGCAGTGTGCAACCCACCAGCCCCTAAGCCCTCCTCAAGGACGCTTGGGACCTAAGTGCAAAGGCAAGGCAGGGGTAGAGCTGAAGCCAGGAAGGCGCCAGTGGCGTTTCCGAGCCTCACACAGCCTGCTCCTTCCTGGGGAGGGAGCCTTAAAGCAAGGCAAGTCTGCGCAAGGCTCGCCTATGGCAGAGCATCTTGGTGCCAGGAACTCTGCCAGATCGGGCCTCTGAACAGAGCTAGAGATCTGCCCTACTGGAGTCGCACT
>NW_017218802.1:0-11710 GCF_001704415.2 Capra hircus | reverse complement strand
TCCCACAGTGAGGCAGGAGTTAGCAGATTTGCCACAAGTAAGGGGGTGGGATTTCACAGCAGATGGAACAATTAGGTAAGGTAATAAATCAGGTAACTAAGTTTGTATAAAAAAATATCATTCCCCCTTGAGGAAGAGATTCATGAATTTGTGCTCAGTGATCAGGTGTGGCTCAATGACTGGAAACACAATTCCTTGGCCTGACATCGGAAAGGTCCTTATACTGTTGTTTTAGCCACAATTCTGAAAGAGATGGAATACCAGACCACCTAACCTGCCTCTTGAGAAATCTGGATGAAGGTCAGGAAGCAACAGTTAGAGCAGGACATGGAACAACAGACTGGTTCCAAAAAGGAAAAGGAGTATGTCAAGGCTGTATATTGTCACCCTGTTTATTTAACTTCTATGCAGAGTACATCATGAAAAATGCTGGGATGGAAGATACATAAGCTGGAATCAAGATTGCCGGTAGAAATATCAATAACTTAGATATGCAGATGACACCACCATTATGGCAGAACGTGAAGAGGAACGGGTATGTCGGGGAACTTCTTGAGTTGCAGCAAGGGTGTGAAGGACCCTTTGGAAGTTCCAGAGGTTAGGTGTGGTTAGTCTCGAGATGCCTCAGCGGAAATGGGCCTCATGTCGCCTGGAATGGAGAGGCTCCTGGATATTCCCGAGTTTCAGCAGGTGCTCTCGAGTTACGACGGGGATTCAGGGACCCGCTCTGGCGGCCACAGGAAAGGCCAGTTATCATGCGTGTTGCTAGGGGGCCTCTCGTGATTCCTCTCCCGTCGATGCCGGGCCTAAGACCTTGTGTGGAGTCGGGGACGGAAGCTGAGGATTCCTCTCCAGTGCTGACATGGATTTTGGGGTACTTCTGGAGTCTCCACAAAGGAGTCAGGCCTCGTCTCGAGTGGGGGCATGAGCGTGCCCTTTCCTCCCATGCTGTAGCAGCAGTGTCACGCTTCCCCTTGCGTGGACCAAGGGATCTGTGGCTTTCCCTCGAGTCTTTCCCACGAGGCTTTCCACAGGGCTGTCCCACGTGTCACGGGTGGTGTGAGTCGATCCTCGGCGTGAAAGCCGAGGCAGTGCAGGGAAAACAGGTTCCTGTGGAACGGACTGAGATATCTGGGGGAGTCTTGGAATGGTGGCACGACCCTGCAGTTCCTCTCCCCTTTCCTTTGGAGAGCGCCTCCTCTTGAGATGCGATGGGAATGCCGGGAATTCTTTCCCGACCAAAAGGGAAAGGATCCGTCCTCTCGAGCTACGAGCCGGAAACGGAGCTCCTCTGGATGTGGCCGGGACCCTCGTGCTTCCTCTTGAGTGGAGACGGGTATGTCGGGGAACTTCTTGAGTTGCAGCATGGCTGTGAAAGACTCTTTGGAAGTTCCAGAGGTCAAGTGTGATTAGCCTCGAGACACCTCAGTGGAAACGGGCCTCATCTCGCCTGCAGGGGAGAACCTCCTGGATTTTACCGAGTTGCGGCAGGTGCTCTTGACTTACGGGGACCTCATGGACCCGCTCTGGTGACCTCAGGAAAGGCCAGTCCCCATGCGAGTTGCTAGAGGGCCTGTCGCTGTTCCTCTCCCGTCGATGCCAGGGCCTAAGACCTTGTGTGGAGTCGGGGCCGGAACTGAGGATTCCTCTCCAGGGCTGACATGCATCTTGGGGTACTTCTGGAGTCTCCCCAGGGGAGTCAGTCCTCGTCTCGAGTGGGGGCATGCACGTGCGCTTTCCTCCCGAGCTGTAGCAGCACTGTCACGCTTCCCATCGCCGGGATCAAGGGATCTGTGGCTTTCCCACGAGGCTTTCCCACAGTGCTGTCCCACGTGCCACCATGGTGTGAGTGGATCCTCGGCGTGAAAGTCGAGGCATTGCGGGGAAAACAGGTTCCTCTGAAATGGACTGAGATATCTGGGGGACTCTTGGAATGGTGGCACGACCCTGGAGTTCCTCTCGCCTTTCCTATGGAGAGCCCTTGCCTCTTGAGAGGCCACGGGAACGCTGAAAAATCTTTCCTGACTAAAGCAGGATAGGATCCCTCATCTCGAGCTACCAGGCGGAAAACGGGGTTCCCCTGGATTGTGGGCGGGACACTCGTGCTTCCTCTCGAGTGGAGACGGGTATGTCGGGGAACTTCTTGAGTTGGCAGCAAGGACCCTTTTGAATTTCCAGAGTTTAGGTGTGATGAGCCTCCAGACGCCTCAGAGGAAATGGGCCTCATCTCGCCTGGAGCGGAGAACCTCCTGGATTTTCTAGAGTTGGGCAGGGTCTCTCGAGTTACGACGGGGACCTCAGGACCCGCTCCGGTGGCCTCAGGAAAGGCCAGTGCCCATGGGAGTTGCAAGGGGGCCTTTCGGGATTCCTCTC
The DNA here is from genome assembly GCF_001704415.2 of Capra hircus. Classification (NCBI taxonomy): domain Eukaryota; kingdom Metazoa; phylum Chordata; class Mammalia; order Artiodactyla; family Bovidae; genus Capra; species Capra hircus. The sequence continues at coordinate 9,337 of NW_017218802.1, read as the reverse complement.
CCGTCGATGTCGGGGCCTAAGACCTTGTGTGGAGTTGGGGCTGGAACCTGAGGATTCCTCTCCAGTGCTGATATGGATCTTGGGGTACTTCTGGAGTCTCTCCTGGGGAGTCAGTGCTCATCTCGTGTGGGGGCATGCACGTGAGCTTTCCTCACGAACTGTAGCAGCAGTGTCACACTTCCCGTCGCGGGGATCAAGGGATCTGTGGCTTTTCCCTCGAGGCTTTCCGACGAGGTTTTCCCACAGGGCTGTCCCACGTGGGACATGCCATGGTGGAGTGAGTGGATCCTCGGCTTGAAAGTACCGGCAGTGCAGGGAAAACAAGTTCCTCTGGAATGGACTGAGACATCTGGGGGCCCTTGGAATTGTGGCACGAAACTGGGATTTCTCTCGCCTTTCCTGTTGAGAGCGCCTCTTCTTGAGATGCGACGGGAAAGCCGGGAATTCTTTCCAGACGAAGCAGGAAAAGAATCACTAATCTCAAGCGACGAGGTGGAAACCAGGCTCCTCTGGATGTGGGCGGGAACCTCGTGCTTCCTCTCGAGTGGAGACTGGTATGTCGGGGAACTTCTTGAGTTGCAGCAAGCGTGTGAAGGACCCTTTGGAAGTTCCAGAGGTTAGGTGTGATTAGCCTCGAGACGCCTCAGCGGAAATGGGCCTCATCTCGCCTGGAGGGGAGAACCTCCTGGATGTTCTCGAGTAGCGGCAGGTGCTCTCGACTTAAGACGGGGACCTCAGGGACCCGCTCTGGTGGCCTAAGGAAAGGCCAGTCCCCATGCGAGTAGCTCGGGGCCTCTTGGGATTCCTCTCCCTTCGATGCCGGGGCCTAAGACCTTGTGTGGAGTCGGTGCTGGAACCTGAGGATACCTCTCCAGTGCTGACATGGATCTTAGGGTACTTCTGGAGTCTCCCCAGGGGAGTCAGTCCTCCTCTCAGTGAGGGCTTGCACGTGCGCTTTCCTCCCGCGTTGTAGCAGCAGTGTCACCCTCCCGTCGCGTGGATCATGGGATCAGTGGCTTTCCCTCGAGGCTTTCCACGAGGCTTTCCCACGAGGCTTTCCCACAGGGCTGTCCCACGTGCCACCGTGGTGTGAGTCGATCCTTGGCTTGAAAGTCGAGGCAGTGCAGGGAAAACAGGTTTCCCTGGAATGGACTGAGACATCTGGGGGACTCTGGTAATGGTGGCAGGACCCTGGAGTTCCTCTCGCCTTTCCTGTGGAGAGCACCTCATCTTGAGATGCGACGGGAACGCTGGGAATTCTTTCCAGACCACGCAGGGAAAGGATCCCTCCTCTACAGCTATGAGGCGGAAACGGGGCTCCTCTGGATGTGGGCGGGACTCCTGTGCTTCCTCTCCAGTGGAGACGGGTATAAAGGGGAACTTCTTGAGTTGCAGCAAGGGTGTGAAGGACCCTTTGGAACTTCCAGAGGTTAGGTGTGATAAGCCTCGAGACGCCTCAGCGGAATTGGACCTCATCTCGCCTGGAGGGGAGAACCTCCTGGATTTCTCGTGTTGGGACAGCTATTCTCGACTTCCGACGGGGACCTCAGGGACCTGCTCTGGTGGCCTCAGGAAAGGCCAGTCCCCATGCGAGTAATTCGGGGGCCTCTAGGGCCTCCTCTCCCGTCGATGCCGGGGCCTAAGACCTTGTGTGGAGTCGGTGCCGGAACCTGAGGATTCCTCTCCAGTGCTGACATGGATCTTGGGGTACTTCTGGAGACTCCCCAAGGGAGTCAGTCCTCGTCTCGAGTGGGTGCATGCACGTGCGCTGTCCTCCCGAGCAGTAGCAGCAGTGTCACGCTTCCCTTCTCGTGGATCAAGAGATCTGTGGCTTTCCCTCGAGGCTGTCCCACGAGGTTTTACCACGAGGCTTTCCCACAGGGCTGTCCCACGAGCCACCGTGGTGTGAGTCGATCCTCAGCTTGAAAGTCGAGGCAGTGCAGGGAAAACAGGTTTCCCTGGAATGGACTGAGACATCTGGGGGACTCTGGGAATGGTGGCAAGACCCTGGAGTTCCAATCGCCTTTCCTGTGGAGAGCGCCTCCTCTTCAGATGCAACGGGAACACGGGGAATTCTTTCCCGACCACGCAGGGAAAGGATCCCTCCTCTCGAGCTAGGAGGCGGAAAAAGGGCTCCTCTGGATGTGGGCGGGACTCTCGTGCTTCCTCTCGAGTGGAGACGGGTATGTCGGGGAACTTCCTGAGTGCAGCAAGGGTGTGAAAGACCCTTTGAAAGTTCCAGAGGTTAGGTGTGATTAGCCTCGAGACGCCTCATTGGAAATGGGCCTCATCTCGCCTGGAGGGGAGAACCTCCTGGATTTTCTCGAGTTGCGGCAGGTGCTCTCGACTTACGACGAGGACCTCAGGGACGCGCTCTGGTGGCCTCGGGAAAGGCCAGGCCCCATACGAGTTGCTCGGGGCCTCTCGGGATTCCTCTCCCAACGATGCTGGGGCCTAAGATCTTGTGTGAAGTCGGTGCCGGTCATGAGCATTCCTTTCCAGTGCTGACATGGATCCTGGGGTTCTTCTGGAGTCTCCCCAAGGGTGTCAGTCCTCGTCTCGAGTGGGGGCATGCACGTGCGTTTTCCTCCCGAGCTGTAGCAGCAGTGTCACGCTTCCCTTCGCGAGGATCAAGGGATCAGGGGCTTTCCCTCGAGGCTTTCCCACGAGGCTTTCCCACGAGGCTTTCCCACAGGGCTGTCCCACGTGACACCGTGGTGTGAGTCGATCCTCGGCTTGAAAGTCGAGACAGTGCAGGGAAAACAGGTTTCCCTGGAATGGACTGAGACATCTGGGGGACTCTGGGAATGGTGGCACGATCCTGGAGTTCCTCTCGCCTTTCTGTGGAGAGCGCCTCCTCTTGAGATGCGACGGGAACGCCGGGAATTCTTTCCAGACCACGCAGGGAAAGGATCCCTCCTCTCGAGCTAGGAGGTGGAAACGGGGCTCCTCTAGATGTGGGCGGGACTCTCGTGCTTCCTCTCGAGTGGAGACGGGTATGTCGGGGAACTTGTTGAGTTGCAACAATGGTGTGAAGGACCATTTGTAGGTTCCAGAGTTTAGGTGTGATAAGCCTCGAGACGCCTCAGCGGAATGGGCGTCATCTCGCCTGGAGGGGAGAACGTCCTGGATTTTCTCGTGTTGGGGCAGCTATTCTCGACTTACGATGGGGACCTCAGGGACCCGCTCTGGTGGCCTCAGGAAAGGCCTGCCCCCATGCGAGTAATTCGGGGACCTCTAGGGCCTCCGCTTCCGTCGATGCCGGGGCCTAAGACCTTGTGTGGAGTCGGTGCCGGAACCTGAGGATTCCTCTCCAGTGCTGACATGGATCTTGGGGTACTTCTGGAGTCTCCCTAGGGGAGTCAGCCCTCGTCTCGAGTGGGGGCATGCACGTGCGCTTTCCCTCCCGAGATGGGGCAGCGGTGTCATGCTTCCCGTGGAGTGGATCAAGGAATCAGTGGCTTTTCCTCGAGGCTTTTCCACAAGGCTTTCCCACGAGGCTTTTCCACAGGGCTGTCCCACGTGCCAACGTGGTGTGAGTCGATCCTCGGCTTGAAAGTTGAGTCAGTGCAGGGAATACAGGTTTCCCTGGAATGGACTGAGACATCTGGGGGACTCTCGGATTTGTGGCACAACCCTGGAGTTCCTCTCGCCTTTCCTGTGGAGAGGGCCTCGTCTTGAGATGCTATGGGAACACCGGGAATTCTTTCCTGACCACGCAGGGAAAGGATCCCTCCTCGCGAGCTAAGAGGCGGAAACGGGGTTCCTCTGGATGTGGACGGGACTCTGGTGCTTCCTCTCGAGTGGAGACAGGTGTTTCGGGGAACTTCTTAAGTTGCAGCAAGGGTTTGAAGGACCTTTTGGAAATTCCAGACGTTAGGTTTTATTAGCCTCGAGAAGCCTCAGCTGAAATGGGCCTCATCTCGCCTGGAGGGGAGAACCTCCTGGATTTTCTCGAGTTGTGGCAGGTGCTCTGGACTTACGACGGGGACCTCAGGGACCCGCTATGTTGGCCTCAGGAAAGGCCAGTCCCCACGCGAGTTACTCGGGGCCGCTCGGGATTCCTCTCCCGTCGATGCTGGGCCTAAGACCTTGTGTGGAGTCAGTGCCATAACCTGAGGATTCCTCTCCAGTGCTGACATGGATCTTGGGAAACTTCTGGAGTCTCCCCTGGGGAGTCAGTTCTCGTCTCGAGTGGGACATGCACGAGCGCTTTCCTTCAGAGCTGTAGCAGCAGTGTCACGCTTCCCTTCGCGTGGATCAAGGGATCTGTGGCTTTCCCTCGAGGCTTTCCCACGAGGCTTTCCCACGAGGCTTTCCCCACAGGGCTGTCTCACGTGCCACCGTGGTGTGAGTCGATCCTCGGCTTGAAAGTCGAGGCAGTGCAGGGAAAACAGGTTTCCCTGGAATGGACGGAGACATCTGGTTGTCTCTGGGAATGGTGGCACGACCCTGGAGTTCCTCTCGCCTTTCCTGTGGAGAGCGCCTCCTCTTGAGATGGGAAGGGAACGCCGGGAATTCTTGACCGACCACGCAGGGAAAGGATCCCCCTCTCGAGCTAGGAGGTGGAAACGGGGCTCCTCTGAATGTGGGCGGGCCTCAGTGCTTCCCCTCGAGTGGAGACGGGTATGTCGGGGAACTTCTTGAGTTGCAGCAAGGGTGTGAAGGACCCTTTGGACGTTCCAGAGGTTAGGTGTGATTAGCCTCGAGACGCCTCCGCGAAAATGGGCCTCATCTCGCCTGGATGGGAGAACCTCCTGGATTTTCTCGAGTTGCGGCAGGTGCTCTCGACTTACGAATGGAACTTCAGGGACCCGCTCCAGTCGCCTCAGGAAAGGCCAGTCCCCATGCGAGTTGCTCGGGGCCTCTCGCGATTCCTCTCCCGTCGATGCTGGGGCCTAAGACCTTGTGTGGAGTCAGTGCCGGAACCTGAGGATTCCTCTCCAGTGCCGACATGGATCTTCGGGGACTTCTGGAGTCTCCCCAGGGGAGTCAGTCCTCGTCTCGAGTGGGGGCATGCACGTGCGCTTTCATCCCGATCTGTAGCAGCAGTGTCGCGCTTTCCTTCTCGTCGATCAAGGGATCTTTGGCTTTCCCCCGAGGCTTTCCCAAGAGGCTTTCCCACGAGGCTTTCCCACAGGGCTGTCCAAGTGCCACCGTGGTTTGAGTCGATCCTCGGCTTGAAAGTCGAGGCAGTGCATGGAAAACACGTTTCCCTGGAGTGGACTGAGACATCTGGGGGACTCTGGGAATGGTGGCACGACCCTGGAGTTCCTCTCGCCCTTTCCTGTGGAGAGCGTCCCCTCTTGAGCTGCGATGGGAAGGCCAGGAATTCTTTCCCGAACACGCAGGGAAAGGAACCCTCCTCTCGAGCTAGGAGGCGGAAACGGGGCTCCTCTGGATGTGGGCGGGACTCTCGTGCTTCCTCTCAATGGAGACAGGTATGTCGGGGAACTTCTTGAGTTGCAGCAAGGGTGTGAAGGACCCTTTGGAAGTTCCAGAGGTTAGGTGTGATTAGCCTCGAGACGCCTCCGCGGAAATGGGCCTCATCTCGCCTGGATGGGAGAACCTCCTGGATTTTCTCGAGTTGCGGCAGATGCTCTCGACTTACGACGGGGCCCTCAGGGACCCGCTCTGGTGGCCTCAGGAAAGGCCAGTCACCATACGAGTTGCTTGGGGGCCTCTCGGAATTCCTCTCCCGTTTATGCTGCGGCCTAAGACCTTGTGCGGTTTCTGTTCCGGAACCTGAGGATTCCTCTCCAGTGGTGACATGGATCTTGGGGAACTTCTGGAGTCTCCCCAGGGGAGTCAGTCCTTCGTCTCGGAGTGGGGGCATGCACGTGCGCTTTCATCCCGATCTGTAGCAGCAGTGTCGCGCTTTCCTTCTCGTCGATCAAGTGATCTTTGGCTTTCCCCCGAGGCTTTCCCACGAGGCTTTCCCACGAGGCTTACCCACAGGGCTGTCCCACGTGCCACCGTGGTGTGAGTCCATCCTCGGCTTGAAAGTCGAGGCAATGCAGGGAAAACAGGTTTCCCGGGAATGTACTGAGACATCTGGGGGACTCTGGGAATGGTGGCACGACCCTGGAGTTCCTCTCGCCTTTCCTGTGGAGATAGCCCCTCTTGAGCTGCGATGGGAAGGCCAGGAATTCTTTCCCGAACACGCAGGGAAAGGAACCCTCCTCTCGAGCTAGGAGGCGGAAACGGGGCTCCTCTGGATGTGGGCGGGACTCTCGTGCTTCCTCTCTAGTGGAGACGTGTATGTCGGGGAACTTCTTGAGTTGCAGCAAGGGTGTGAAGGACCCTTTGGAAGTTCCAGAGGTTAGGTGTGATTAGCCTCGAGACGCCTCAGCGGAAAAGGGCCTCATCTCGCCTGGAGGGGAGAACCTCCTGGATTTTCTCGAGTTGCGGCAGGTGCTCTCGACTTACGACGGGGACCTCAGGTACCCGCTCTGGTGGCCTCAGGAAAGGCCAGTCCGCATGCGAGTTGCTCGGGGGCCTCTCGGGATTCCTCTCCCGTCGATGCCGGGGCCTAAGACTGCCGGGAGCCAGTGTGAGGAAGCCCGCCCGTGACAAGGTTATGAGAAGGAAGCTGACATACGCAACGCGTGCTCAGACTTCATGGACCCCTCTGGAAATTTTTAAGCATGTACCCCCAACAAAAATCTGCCGGGTTTTGTGCTCTGCTTTTTCACTCTTCTGACCTTTTCTGGAAAAAGTCAATTCAGGGCGTTACTCTTCTGCATTTGAAAGAGTGTTTCAATCCAAAAACCCTCTGATGGCTTTCTAGCCTGCCTGTAGGACTCGTACAGCTGCGCTTGTGATTGTTTGAGGCCTCCTGACCGCAGGAGGCACAGGAAGCTTAAAACATCCTAGGAATGCAGGAGCTTCCGAGGAGTCAAAATTCTTTAGAATAGGACTGATTAAAAGTTTTCGTTTTTTGGGTCAATGCTTGCTGCCAAATTTTCATATCCTTTGTTTTTAGATATAGTTGGTATATAGAAAAACAAGTAGTAGACCTGGTATTAGCAACATTAGATCTTTGAGTTAAGTACCTTCTTTGTTATAACCCACTGCACCTTTTGTTCTATAGAGATGTAACTTTAATGCTTTAAGGAGATGCAGATTAAAGAAAAACACTTCAGGGGAAACAAAATTAACATTCATTAAGGAAGAGAGCCAAAAAGTGTTAACAAGCCTCTTGGCCAAAAGATAATGTAAATCACCTGAGACCTTTTGTATACAAAATGATATACAGAAAGAATCTGGGTTGCGAACACTACATAATTTTGTGTTATCCATTGATCTCCATGTTTTACCAAAAGTATAAAAGGCCTTCTGAACAATAAAGGAGGAGGCCAGGGGCCGGGGGCCAATTTCTCGGACCAGCTTCTCGAACTAGTCTCTCAGCCTGGTTTCTTGGGACTCTGGCTCCCCCTGTGTCTTTCTCTCTCTTTCTTCTTCTCTACCTTTCCTTCCCTCTGCTCTTTACTTTAACTTCAGGCTGAATCTCCACCTGGAGTGCGGAGGCTCGCCAGGTCTACTTACTTGCCCTGGCTGTTAAGACCAGCACGAAAGGGAGCTTAAGGCGAGGCACCCTTAGATATTCAAGCGGGCGCCGGTGGCCCAACGTAGGTGGTGCAAATTGCTTGTCTGGAATTTTATTGGCCGTCCGCGTAAACCAAGCTATTCAGCCCTCTTCCTCCACTTAATCTTCTTACTACACTATAGTTTCCTAATCTAATCTTACATTAATAAATAAACAAGACTTTCCACGCCAACGTCGTCCACCCTTCACATTCCCTGGATCCACCGGGGCTGGACCCCGGCATACGACCTTGAGTGGAGTCGGTGCCGGAACCTGAGGATTCCTCTCCAGTGCTGACATGGATCTTGGGGTACTTCCTGAGTCTTCCCAGGGGAGTCAGTCCTCGTCTCGAGTAGGGGCATGCACGTGCGCTTTCCTCCCGAGCTGTAGCAGCAGTGTCACGCTTCCCTTCGCGTGGATCAAGGGATCTGTGGCTTTCCCACTAGGCTTTCCCACAGGGCTGTCCCACGTGCCACCGTGGTGTGAGTGGATCCTCGGCTTGAAAGTCGAGGCAGTGCAGGGAAAACAGGTTTTCCCTGGAACGGACTGAGACATCTGGGGGACTCTGGGAATGGTGGCACGACCCTGGAGTTCCTCTCGCCTTTCCTGTGGAGAGCGCCTCCTCTTGAGATGCGACGGGAATTCCTGGAATTCTTTCCCGACCACGCAGGGAAAGGATCCCTCCTCTCGAGCAAGAGGCGAAAACGGGGCTCCTCTGGATGTGGGCGGGACTCTCGTGCTTCCTCTCGAGTGGAGACGGGTATGTCGGGGAACTTCTTGAGTTGCAGCAAGCGTGTGAAGGGCCCTTTGGAAATTCTTGAGGTTAGGTGTGATTAGCCTCGAGACGCCTCAGCAGAAATGGGCCTCATCTCACCTGGAGGGGAGAACCTCCTGGATTTTCTCGAGTGGCGGCAGGTGCTTCGACTTACGACAGGGACCTCAGGAACCCGCTCTGGTGGCCTCAGGACAGACCAGTCCCGATGCGAGTTGCTCGGGGACTATCTGGATTCCTCTCCCATCGATCCCGGGGCCTAAGAGCTTGTGTGGAGTCGGTGCCTGAACCTGAGGATTCCTCTCCAGGGCTGGCATGGATCTTGTGGTACTTCTGGAGTCTCCCCCAGGGGAGTCAGTCCACGTCTCGAGTGGGGGCATGCACATGCGCTTTCCTCCCCAGCTCTAGCAGCAGTGTAACGCTTCCTTCGCTTGGATCGATGGATCTGTGGCTTTCCCTCGAGGCTTTCCCACAGGGCTGTCCAACGTGCCACCGTGGTGTGAGTCGATCCTCGGCTTAAAAGTCGAGGCAGTGCAGGGAAAACAGGTTTCCCTGGAATGGACTGAGACATCTGGGGGACTCTGGGAATGGTGGCACGACCCTGGAGTTCCTCTCGCCTTTCCTGTGGAGAGCTCCTCTCCTCTTGAGATGCGACGGAAACGCCGGGAATTCTTTCCCGACCACGCAGGGGAAGGATCCCTCCTCTCGAGCTAGGAGGCGGAAACGGGGCTCCTCTGGATGAGGGCGGGACTCTCATGCTCCTCTCGAGTGGAGACGGGTATGTCGGGGAACTTTCTTGAGTTGCAGCAAGGGTGTGAAGGACCCTTTGGAAGTTCCAGAGGTAGGTGTGATTAGCCTCGAGACGCCTCAGCGGAAATGGGCCTCATCTCGCCCTGGAGGGGAGAACCTCCTGGATTTTCTCGAGTAGCGGCCGGTGCTCTCGACTTACGACGCGGATCAGGGACCCGCTCTGGTGG
>NW_017218801.1:0-11712 GCF_001704415.2 Capra hircus | reverse complement strand
AACCATTCAATATCACGGTAATCCAAACTCTATCCCCAACCAGTAATGCTGAAGAGCTGAAGTTGAACGGTTCTATGAAGACCTACAAGACCATTTAGAACTAACACCCAAGAAAGATGTCCTTTTCATTATAGGGGACTGGAATGCAAAAGTAGGAAGTCAAGAAACACCTGGAGTACCAGCAAATTTGGCCTTGGAATACAGAATGAAGCAGGCAAAGACTAATAGAGTTTTGCCAAGAAAATGCACTGGTCATAGCAAACACCCTCTTCCAACAACACAAGAGAAGACTCTACACATGGACATCACCAGATGGTCAACACCGAAATCAGATTGATTATATTCTTTGCAGCCAAAGATGGAGAAGCTCTATACAGTCAACAAAAACAAGACCAGGAGCTGACTGTGGCTCAGATCATGAACTCCTTATTACCAAATTCAGACTTAAATTGAAGAAAGTAGGGAAAACCACTAGACCATTCAGGTATGACCTAAATCAAATCCCTTATGATTATACAGTGGAAGTGAGAAATAGATTTAAGGCCTAGATCTGATAGATAGAGTGCCTGATGAACTATGGAATGAGGTTCGTGACATTGTACAGGAGACAGGGATCAAGACCATCCCCATGGAAAAGAAATGCAAAAAAGCAAAATGGCTGTCTGGGGAGGCCTTACAAATAGCTGTGAAAAGAAGAGAGAAAAGCAAAGGAGAAAAGGAAAGATATAAGCATCTGAATGCAGAGTTCCAAAGAATAGCAAGAAGAGATAAGAAAGCCTTCTTCAGTGATCAATGCAAAGAAATAGAGGAAAACAACAGAATGGGAAAGACTAGAGATCTCTTCAAGAAAATTAGAGATACCAAGGGAACATTTCATGCAAAGATGGGCTCGATAAAGGACAGAAATGGTATGGACCTAACAGAAGCAGAAGATATTAAGAAGAGGTGGCAAGAATACACAGAAGAACTGTACAAAAAAGATCTTCACGACCCAGATAATCATGATGGTGTGATCACTCATCTAGAGCCAGACATCCTGGAATGTGAAGTCAAGTGGGCCTTAGAAAGCATCACTACGAACAAAGCTAGTGGAGGTGATGGAATTCCAGTTGAGCTATTTCAAATCCTGAAAGATGATGCTGTGAAAGTGCTGCACTCAATATGCCAGCAAATTTGGAAAACTCAGCAGTGGCCACAGGACTGGAAAAGGTCAGTTTTCATTCCAATCCCAAAGAAAGGCAATGCCAAAGAATGCTCAAACTACCACACAATTGCACTCATCTCACATGCTAGTAAAGTAATGCTCAAAATTCTCCAAGCCAGGCTTCAGCAATATGTGAACCGTGAACTTCCTGATGTTCAAGCTGGTTTTAGAAAAGGCAGAGGAACCAGAGATCAAATTGCCAACATCTGCTGGATCATGGAAAAAGCAAGAGAGTTCTAGAAACATCTATTTCTGCTTTCTTGACTATGCCAAAGCCTTTGACTGTGTGGATCACAATAAACTGTGGACAATTCTGAAAGAGATGGAATACCGGACCACCTGACCTGCCTCTTGAGAAATCTGTATGCAGGTCAGGAAGCAAACAGTTAGAACTGGACATGGACCAACAGACTTGTTTCAAATAGGAAAAGGAGTACGTCAAGGCTGTCTATTGTCACCCTGCTTATTTAACTTCTATGCAGAGTACATCATGAGAAATGCTGGGCTGGAAGAAGCACAAGCTGGAATCAAGATTACCAGGAGAAGTATCAATCACCTCAGATATGCAGACGACACCACCCTGATGGGCAGAAAGTGAAGAGGAACTAAACAGCCTCTTGATGAAAGTGAAAGAGGAGAGTGAAAAAGTTGGTTTAAAGCTCAACATTCAGAAAACGAAGAGGTCCCATCACTTCATGGCAAATAGATGGGGAAACAGTGGAAACAGTGTCAGACTTTATTTTTTGGGGCTCCAAAATCACTGCAGATGGTGACTGCAGCCATGAAATTAAAAAGCCGCTTATTCCTTGGAAGGAAAGTTATGACCAACCTAGATATTATATTGAAAAGCAGAGACATTACTTTGCCAACAAACGTCTATCTAGTCAAGGCTATGTTTTTCCAGTGGTCATGTATGGATGTGAAAGTTGGACTGTGAAGAAAGCTGAGTGCTGAAGAATTGATGCTTTTGAACTGTGGTGTTAGACAAGACTCTTGAGAGTCTCTTTGGACTGCAAGGAGATCCAACCAGTCCATTCTAAAGGAGATCAGTCCTGGGTGTTCTTTGGAAGGAATGATGCTAAAGCTGAAACTCCAATACTTTGGCCACCTCATGTGAAGAGCTGACTCATTGGAAAGGACTCTGATGCTGGAGAGGGATTAGGGGCAGGAGGAGAAGGGGACGACAGAGGATGAGATGGCTGGATGGCATCACCGACTCGATGGACATGAGTTTGAGTGAACTCAGATTGGATGGACAGGCTGCCGGATGCTGCGATCATGGGTAGCCAAAGAGCGGCCATGGAGATGAGTGCTGTTTCAATAATTGTCTGGTTGGAGCGAGTGCACTCGCTCGCCAGACCAGCACCACTCTTTGACCCCAGCCTCCCTGTCCATCACCACTCCGGAGTTCACTCAGACTCACGTCCATCGAGTCCGTGATGCCATCCAGCCATCTCATCCCTGTCGTCCCCTTCTCCTCCTGCCCCAATCCCTCCCAGCATCAGAGTCTTTTCCAATGAGTCAACTCTTCGCATGAGGTGGCCAAAGTACTGGAGTTTCAGCTTTAGCATCATTCCTTCCAAAGAAATCCCAGGGCTGATCTCCTTCAGAATGGACTGGTTGGATCTCCTTGCAGTCCAAGGGACTCTCAAGAGTCTTCTCCAACACCACAGTTCAAAAGCATCAATTCTTGGCTCAGCCTTCTTCACAGTCCAACTCTCACATCCATACATGACCACTGGAAAAACCATAGCCTTGACTAGACGGACCTTAGTTGGCAAAGTAATGTCTCTGCTTTTGAATATGCTATCTAGGTTGGTCATAACTTTTCTTCCAAGGAGTAAGCGTCTTTTAATTTCATGGCTGCAGTCACCATCTGCAGTGATTTTGGAGCCCCAAAAATAAAGTCTGACACTGTTTCCACTGTTTCCCCATCTATTTCCCATGAAGTGATGGGACCAGATGCCATGATCTTCGTTTTCTGAATGTTGAGCTTTAAGCCAACTTTTTCACTCTCCTCTTTCACTTTCATCAAGAGGCTTTTTAGTTCCTCTTCACTTTCTGCCATAAGGGTGGTGTCATCTGCATATCTGAGGTTATTGATATTTCTCCGGCAATCTTGATTCCAGCTTGTGTTTCTTCCAGTCCAGCGTTTCTCATGATGTACTCTGCATAGAAGTTAAATAAGCAGGGTGACAATATACAGCCTTGACGTACTCCTTTTCCTATTTGGAACCAGTCTGTTGTTCCATGTCCAGTTCTAACTGTTGCTTCCTGACCTGCATACAGATTTCTCAAGAGGCAGGTCAGGTGGTCTGGTATTCCCATCTCTTTCAGAATTTTCCACAGTTTATTGTGATCCACACAGTCAAAGGCTTTGGCATAGTCAATAAAGCAGAAATAGATGTTTTTCTGGAACTCTCTTGCTTTTTCCATGATCCAGCGGATGTTGGCAATTTGATCTCTGGTTCCTCTGCCTTTTCTAAAACCAGCTTGAACATCAGGGAAGTTCACGGTTCACGTATTGCTGAAGCCTGGCTTGGAGAATTTTGAGCATTACTTTACTAGCATGTGAGATGAGTGCAATTGTGCGGTAGTTTGAGCATTCTTTGGCATTGCCTTTCTTTGGGATTGGAATGAAAACTGACCTTTTCCAGTCCTGTGGCCACTGCTGAGTTTTCCAAATTTGCTGGCATATTGAGTGCAGCACTTTCACAGCATCATCTTTCAGGATTTGAAATAGCTCAACTGGAATTCCATCACCTCCACTAGCTTTGTTGTAGTGATGCTTTCTAAGGCCCACTTGACTTCACATTCCAGATGTCTGGCTCTAGATTAGTGATCACATCATCATGATTATCTGGGTCGTGAAGATCTTTTTTGTACAGTTCTTCTGTGTATTCTTGCCACCTCTTCTTAATATCTTCTGCTTCTGTTAGGTCCATACCATTTCTGTCCTTTATCGAGCCCATCTTTGCATGAAATGTTCCCTTGGTATCTCTAATTTTCTTGAAGAGATCTCTAGTCTTTCCCATTCTGTTGTTTTCCTCTATTTCTTTGCATTGATCACTGAAGAAGGCTTTCTTATCTCTTCTTGCTATTCTTTGGAACTCTGCATTCAGATGCTTATATCTTTCCTTTTCTCCTTTGCTTTTCACCTCTCTTCTTTTCACAGCTATTTGTAAGGCCTCCCCAGACAGCCATTTTGCTTTTTTGCATTTCTTTTCCATGGGGATGGTCTTGATCCCTGTCTCCTGTACAATGTCACGAACCTCATTCCATAGTTCATCAGGCACTCTATCTATCAGATCTAGGCCCTTAAATCTATTTCTCACTTCCACTGTATAATCATAAGGGATTTGATTTAGGTCATACCTGAATGGTCTAGCGGTTTTCCCTACTTTCTTCAATTTAAGTCTGAATTTGGCAATAAGGAGTTCATGATCTGAGCCACAGTCAGCTCCTGGTCTTGTTTTTGTTGACTGTATAGAGCTTCTCCATCTTTGGCTGCAAAGAATATAATCAATCTGATTTCGGTGTTGACCATCTGGTGATGTCCATGTGTAGAGTCTTCTCTTGTGTTGTTGGAAGAGGGTGTTTGCTATGACCAGTGCATTTTCTTGGCAAAACTCTATTAGTCTTTGCCCTGCTTCATTCCGCATTCCAAGGCCAAATTTGCCTGTTACTCCAGGTGTTTCTTGACTTCCTACTTTTGCATTCCAGTCCCCTATAATGAAAAGACATCTTTTTTGGGTGTTAGTTCTAAAAGGTCTTGTAGGTCTTCATAAACCGTTCAGCTTCAGTTTCTTCAGCGTTACTGGTTGGGGCATAGACTTCAATAACTGAATGGAAGCCACTTCAGTATTCTTGCCTTGAGAACCCCATGAACAGTATGAAAAGGCAAAATGATAGGATACCAAAAGAGGAACTCCCCAGGTCATTAGGTGCCCAATATGCTACTGGAGATCAGTGGAGAAATAACTCTAGAAAGAAAGAAGGGATGGAGCCAAAGCAAAAACAATACCCAGCTGTGGATGTGACTGGTGATAGACGCAAGGTCTGATGCTGTAAAGAGCAATATTGCATAGGAACCTGGAATGTCAGGTCCATGAATCAAGGCAAATTGAAAGTGGTCAAACAAGAGATGGCAAGGATGAACGTTGAAATTCTAGGAATCAGCAAACTAAAATGGACTGGAATGGGTGAATTTAACTCAGATGACCATTACATCTACTACTGCGGGCAGCAATCCCTCAGAAGAAATGGAGTAGCCATCATGGTCAACAAAAGAGTCTGAAATGCAGTACTTGGATGCATCAAAAATGACAGAATGATCTCTGTTCATCCAAGGCAAATATCATTTAATATCACAGTTATCCAACTCTATGCCCTTTGTCTTTAGTCTTCCCATATATATTTAATGAGTTGCCTACAACTGCTGCTTTTGGTTCAGCCTAGCACATAAACATTTGTGTGATCAGTTGCTCAGTTGTATCTGACTCTTTGTGACCCCATAGACTAGGCCACCAGGCTCCTCTATCCATGAAATTCTCCAGGAAAGAATACTGCAATGAGTTGCCATTTCCTACTCCATGGGATCTTTCCAACCCAGGAATCGAACCCAGTTCTCTTCTGTCTGCTGCACTGGCAGGCAGATTCTTTACCACTAGGTAACCTTCAGTACCCACTTTTTGGATCTTAAGTAGTCTGGTGATGACTCCCATCTACATGTACAATTACTAAATAAAATATATATGGTTTTTTCCTGTTAATCTTATGTCAATCTAATTATTAATCCAGGCAAGAGCCATTGTGTAAAGAAGATGTTTTTCTTCCACTTGAGCTATTGATTTTTTAATTTATTTTTGTGTGGTGATCAAAGCCCAGAAACAGCAGAAATGTCCATTCATTTGAGGTTAAAAGAACGTAGAAGAGTAGAGGATAGCTTTCATCACGAAAAATGCAATCACTTTTAAGTGAAAGTTCATGGTAGCTGTATTTATCATAGTAGAAAAGTGGAAAGAACCCACAAGTCTTTCAATAAGTGAATATTTAAACAAATTGTCATCAATATCATGGAATATTACTCAACAACGCAGGGAACAGATGATCTATACACACAAAAGTGCCAAAAAATCTCAAAAGTTTTATGTCGAAAGAAAACTCCAATCCCTGTTTTCTATGTGAAAAAGTGTAGCAATAGAAAAGACTAGTGATGACCAAGGGTTGGGGGTGGCAGCAGAGGAGGAAAGAGGTGTGGTTATAAAAGGCAGGTGCAGGGAGTGTGTGATGACACAGGTGCTTATTGGAATGGGGTGACAGGCTGGAATGACTAAAGTGGTAATTTATGCAGTGAAGAAAAAGAAAATAGCAGAAGTGGTAAACAGCCAGATGATAGAAACTCACGATGAAATAAGAAGTGCTGTGTGGTGTGCTTAGTCACGTGTCCACCTCTTTGTGACCGCATGGACTGTAGACAAGCAGGTTCCTCTGCCCATGGGATTCTCCAGACAAGAATATTCAAGCGGGTTGCCATTTCCTCCTCCAGAAATAAGAAGCAACAGTAAGTAATTTCTGTCTCTGAGAGATAAGTAAAAATGATCACATGGGCAACAAAGCAAGGGGATGACACCTCATATCAGCATAACATATTATTTTAATTTCCTCAATATATTAAATACTGTAATAAAACAATGTTGAAAATTTCTCCACAGTCACACATTTGAGGAGAACCTGTAGAAATACTGACTCTTTGTGGCATGCCCTATCAATAGAAGATTTAATCAAGAGTCTTGTGTGCTACAAAAGGAAAGTTAACCAAGAGTTAAAAATATATATATAAATGTATTTATATATATGCAAAGAAAGGAGGGGTGTGGGAAGAAGGAAGTCAAGAAGTAAGAAAGAAAAGAAAAATGTCCCAGGCAATTAAAGACAATCTCTAGACATGTTGTTTTGCTCTCAATACTTTAGGGATAATCAACAAATTGCTTGGCATCTCCTCGGGAGAATCTCAAAAAGTGCAAGAAATCCATAAATTCTTCTCACTTAGCCATGTCAGAAATACAGGTGAGAGTCTTGAGAGATTCTTCATTACAGGTAAAATGACAGGAGATTGCATGTGATGCCTCATTTTCAATATCAACAATGTTTCAGTGACATATTCAAAGTTCCAGTTTAGCTCAATGTCAAAGCCCAAGCAAAATGAGACCACTTTTGATACCGTTTTTTTTTGTTTGTTTGTTTGTTTTCCACTACTCCATAATTCCTGAGGAGGAATAGGACCTCTTTTCTTGTCTCTTCATATTAATTTGTTGAATGTTACTCAATAGGATGATAGACAAAATGCTGAAAAGCATCTTTGAAACATCACCGTGATATTTTTTTATATAAATAACAATATCTCTAATGGAGGGCAAAGTAGAGAGCAAATGACACATAGCAAAAGAGATGTGAATGTTTAGAAACTGGGAAAATTCAGAAGCTGGGGGTATTGTCTTTTTCTTTAAACTCCTTCCTGAATTTTTATTTAGTGCTCCACGTGATTTTTTTGTGACCTCCCCTCAGTATCATTTAATATTTAATGATTATTTGCTGCTGCTGCTCCTGCTGCTGCTAAGTCCCTTCAGTCGTGTCCGACTCTGTGCGACCCCATAGGCGGCAGCCCACCAGGCTCCCCCGTCCCTGGGATTCTCCAGGCAAGAGCACTGTAGTGGGTTGCCATTTCCTTCTCCAATGCATGAAAGTGAAAAGGGAAAGTGAACTTGCTCAGTTCTGTCCGACCCTCAGCGACCCCATGGAGTGCAGCCTTCCAGGCTCCTCCATCCATGGGATTTTCCAGGCAAGAGTACTGGAGTGGGTGCCATTGCCTTCTCCGAATGATTATTTAAATAAGTGTAAAGGTATAATTATTTCCAGATCCCTTGATGAGGCAAAATGGAATTCCCACCTCACACTGAAATGTAGAAAACATTATTTGCATATTAAGAGACTTCTAAGTAGCCAGTTTTATGGTAATGGTACAATGATCAACATGTTCTTTGATGTCAAGTGAGATCAGACTAAAAATATATAATTATTTCATGAGGTACAGCTTTAAAAAAAATAACAGTTGATATTCAACAAAGATGTTAAACTCTGAAAAATTATTTGGCTTTGTAGAATGCTAAACCATGAGAGAAAAACAAAAACACTTCTATCTTTTCTTATATTTACAGGAAAATTGAAATTTGCTAAGTTTGTATTTTCTCACTTTCATAATTGCAAAACAAAGCAAAGAAACAAAAACAAGTTTCATACTACTTTTTATTAAATATATTGAAGATATTTCTCTAAATTTATTTTCTAGTGATGCACATTTCAATATTTCTGATAGAAAAGTATGCATCAAGGCAAGACTGGTGATTAGGAGGTCATAAAATTGTGAGCAATATTTTTAGTGAAATAAATGCAGATTTAATGTAATCATTTTCACATGTAATATTATAAAATTGTGCTTTTATTCCTTTTCTTATAGAGATCCTTTAGCGACTACTGTCACTGTAATTTTTATTGTAACCTGTATCGTTTCTATTTCTTTAAAGAAACATTCAGGCTCACAATATTTTAAATTTAATAATTATCTAGCTTAATCTGCCACCCACTTCTTTCACTGGTATATTCTTGATGTGTGCATTATTAGGGACCTCCATATATATTTTTATTTGATTATATAAAAATAACTACATTTTATATTTCTTTGGAAGGCATTTCTTTGGCTTAAGATGTAAAATTTAAAATGATATGCAAGGATCCATGTATAGCCATTCTATAGTGTATTTTATCCCATCACTCTAGTACATTATTACTTAACATAGGAAATTTGAACATTTTTTTTATCATACTCTGGCCCATTGTGCTAAGTTCCAGGTGACTGCGACCCCATGGACTGTAGCCTGCCAGGCTTCTCTGTCCATGGGATTTTCCATGGCAAGAATACTGGAATGTGTTGCCATTTCCTTTCCATGGGATCTTTCTGACCCAGGGATTGAACTCATGTCTCCTGCATTGGCAGGCAAATTCTTTAATCCTGAGTCACCAGGGAAGTCCCCTTTTAAAGTTTAGCATCCCTTTATTCAAAGCAAGTTATTATGATATTCAAGATATGAAAACAATGCTAATGACTTCTCTTTCTTCCAATTTGCTCAAATTTCCTCATATTACCCTGGTTCTTGCATAATAAAGTACATTTGAATTCTTACAAGTTAGTAGAAGTCCATTATAGTGAAAATGCACCTTGGGTCAGGTTAATATTTTAAGGAAATAAAGATCAAAATAAAATTTTACTCACATTTTGCTAAAATAACTAAGAAATTTAGAAGATAAGGAAATCCAAGTACTCTGATGGCCCAATATTATTTCTGCAGAAGGGGCAAGGCTTTGGAGTAAATTGCATGTATTCCATTGTACATTATATAATCCTCACTTGTTAATCATATTGCCTTGACAAAGAAGGTATGTCACAGTGCAGATGAATTTACAAACATAAAGAAGATCTCTTTGAGCTAAGCTATTGACTTCATTTTTATATATATATACATATATATATCGGAGAAGGCAATGGCACCCCACTCCAGTACTCATGCCTGGAAAATCCCATGGATGGAGGAGCTTGGAAGGCTGCAGTCCATGGGGTCGCTGAGGGTCAGACACGACTGCGCGACTTCACTTTCACTTTTCACTTTCATGCATTGGAGAAGGAAATGGCAACCCACTCCAATGTTCTTGCCTGGAGAATCCCAGGGACAGAGGAGCCTGGTCGGCTTCTATCTATGGGGTCGCACAGAGTCGGTCACGACTGACGCGACTTAGCGGCATATATACACACACACAGATTTATATATTTAAACCAATATGTACTTGATTTCCAGGTAACATAAAGACATTTAATTATTTAACCTTCATTTTCCCACCCAACAATCCTGTAACCATACTGGCTTTGTGTAAAAAAATAAACTTTCAGATAAGTTGAATTATTTGCCCAAACTAGCCTTTTTTATATATTATAAGGAACTTTAGAACAGAAATTCTATCATCTATCTATCTTTCTATCTACTTATTATATGTCTTATATGTTCTTCACAGAAATACAAATAAGCCTCACTGTGATCTGTTACAGTTTTCTTATTTATACAGCTGTCTAATATGTGTCTAGTGTGTTAACTGTTTCAGCTTATATCAACTGTGCATAGAACAATATAGAATTCTGTGTTGGAGTATCGTGTTCTACACGTTTTCTGAATTCTGGTTTTAAAATTTTATTATGGATAGTATTTAACTGCATCATAATTTATTATATAATTGGCATATATATTGTCATATTATTAAATTTAATTTACACGTGTCACTATGTAATTGCAGTTATATAACTGACTAGATAGAAAGAATAGAAAGTTTACAAGAACAGCACAATAATAGTTTATATATGTAGCCTTCAAATTTATGTCTTAAATTTTTTCTTGTCATATCTATGTCTGTATCTATTGTATTTCTTGTCTGTATCTATAACATCTATGTATGTATATATATATTTGTCTATTTATCTATCATCTATATACCTATAACATCCTGATTTTCAACCTTAGTACTACTGAGATTTTAGACACATATGGTGATTTATAAGATGTTTAGAGGCATCACTGACCTCTAACCATCATATGCCAATAGCTTCCACATTCCAGTTGTAACAATTAACATGTCTTCTCAATTTTTCCAAATGTCCTTTTGGTTAGTAAAAAAATTTCCAGTTGAGAAACAGCAACTATCTCTGTCTCTATCATTATTTGTATATTTTATTATATGTAGGAAAATTAAAGTGTTAGTTGCTCAGCCACGTTTGACTCTTTGCAACCCCATGGACTGTAGCCTGCCAGGCTCCTCTGTCCTTGGGATTCTCTGGGCCAGAATACTGGAGTGAGTTGCTATTCCCTTCTCCAGGGGATTTTTCCCATTCAGAGATTGAGCCCAGATCTCCTGAAGTGCAGGCAATTCTTTACTATCTGAGCCACGAGATGAGTTTATTTTCAAATATCCTAAACTGGAATGTTTAATCTGTTTATACTAGCTTTGCATAGTGAAACTCTTCCAGATGACGATACATAGAACCTACTGACTATGTTGATGTTTCTACCCAGAACAGGTTCTTTAATAAACCTGAATGGAAACACACAATGGAACAGTGCTGACTGAATTCATTCTTATGGGAATTACCAACCACCCTGAGCTGCAGGCTCCATTGTTTGGGCTCTTCCTCATCATCTACATGATCTCAGTGGTGGCAACTTGGGCATGGTCATTCTCACCAAGATGGACTCCAAGTTACAGACACCCATGTACTTCTTTCTTAGACACCTTGCTTTTACAGATCTTGGTTATTCAACAACTGTGGGACCCAAAATGTTAGTAAATTTTGTTGAGGATCAAAATATAATCTCCTATTACTCTTGTGCTATGCGCTAGCTTTCTTTCTT
>NW_017218800.1:0-11713 GCF_001704415.2 Capra hircus | reverse complement strand
CAGCCGGAGAGGAAAACGCACGTGCACGCCCCACTCTCGAGACGAGGACTGACTCCCCTGGGGAGACTCCGAAAGTACCCCAAGATCCATGTCAGCACTGGAGAGGAATTCTCAGGTTCCGGCACCGATGCCACACAAGTCTTAAGCCAGGGTGACACTGCTGCTACAGCTCGAGAGGAAAAGCGCACGTGCAGGCCCCACTCGAGACGAGTACTGACTCCCCCTGGGGAGACTCAGAATTACCCAAGATCCATGTCAGCACTGGAGAGGAATCCTCAGGTTCCGGCAACGACTCCACATCCCCGACTTCGACGGGAGAGGAATCCCGAGAGCCCCCAGAACCCTCCCATGGGGACTGGCCTTTCTGAGGCCACCAGAGCGGTCCCTGAGGTCCCCGTCGTAAGTCGAGAGCACCTGCCTCAACTCGAGAAAATCCACGAGGTTCTCCCCTCCAGGCGAGATGAGGCCCATTTCCGCAGAGGCGTCTCGAGGCTAATCACACCTAAACTCTGGAACTTCCAAAGGGTCCTTCACACCCTTGCTGCAATTCAAGAAGTTCCCCGACATACCCGACTCAACTCGAGCTGAAGCAAGCGAGTCCCGCCCACATCCACAGGAGCCCCGTTTCCGCCTCATAGCTCGAGAGGAGGGATCCTTTCCCTGGGTGGTCGGGAAAGAATTCCCGGCCTTCCCGTCGCATCTCAAGTGGAGGCGCTCTCCACAGGAAAGGCGAGAGGAACTCCAGGGTCGTGCCACATTCCCAGAGTCCCCAGATGTCTCAGTCCATTCCAGGGAAACCTGTTTTCCCTGCACTGCCCCGACTTTCAAGCCAAGGATCAACTCACACCACGGTGGCACGTGTGACAGCCCTGTGAGAACAGCCTCGTGGGAAAGCCTCGTGGGAAAGCCTCGGTGGGAAAGCCTCGTGGTAAATCCTCGAGGGAAAGACAAAGATCCCTTTATACACGCGAATGGAAGCGTGACACTGCTGCTACAGCTGGGGAGAAAAGCGCACGTGCATGCCCCCGCTCGAGATGAGGACTGACTCCCCTGGGTAGACTCCAGAAGTACCCCAAGATCCATGTAGCACTGGAGAGGAATCCTCAGGTTTCGGCACTGACTCCACACAAGGTCTTAGGCCCCAGCATCGACGGAAGAGGAATCCCGAGAGGCACCGAGGAACTCGCATGGGGACTGGCCTTTCCTGAGGCCTCCAGAGCGGGTCCCTGAGGTCCCCGTCGTAAGTCGAGAGCACCTGCCGCAACTCGAGAAAATCCAGGAGGTTCTCCCCTCCAGGCGAGATGAGGCCCATTTCCGCTGAGGCGTCTCGAGGCTAGTCACACCTAACCTCTGGAAATTCCAAAGGGTCCTTCACACCCTTGCTGCAACTCAGGAAGTTCCCCGACATACCCATCTCCACTCGAGATGAAGCACGAGAGTTCTGCTCACATCCAGAGGAGCCCCGTTTCCGCCTCTTAGCCCGAGAGGAGGGATCCTTTCCCTGCGTGGTCGGGAAAGAAATCCCGGCGTTCCCGTGGCACCTCAAGAGGAGGCAATCTCCACAGAAAAGGCGAGAGGAACTCCAGGGTCGTGCCACCATTCCCAGAGTCCCCTAGATGTCTCAGTCCATTACAGGGAAACCTGTTTTCCCTGAACTGCCTCGACTTTCAAGCCGAGGATCGACTCACACCACGGTGGCACGTGGGACAGCCCTGTGGGAAAGCCTCGTGGAAAAGCCTCGGGGGGAAGACACAGATCTCTTGATGCACGCGAAGGGAAGCACGACACTGCTGCTACAGCTCGGGAGGAAAGCGCACGTGCATGCCCCCACTCGAGACGGGGACTGACTCCCCTGGGGAGACTCCAGAAGTACCCTAAGATCCATGTCTGCACTGGAGAGGAATCCTCAGGTTCCGGCACTGACTCCACACAAGGTCTTAGGCCCAGCATCGACGGGAGAGGAATCCCGAGAGGCCCCCGAGCAACTCGCATGGGGACTGGCCTTTCCTGAGGCCACCAGAGCGGATCCCTGAGGTCCCCGTCGTAAGTCGAGAGCACCTGCCGCAACTCGAGAAAATCCAGGAGGTTCTCCCCTCCAGGCGAGATGAGGCCCATTTCCGCTGAGGCGTCTCGAGGCTAATCACACCTAACCTCTGGAAATTCCAAAGGGTCCTTCACACCCTTGCTGCAACTCAAGAAGTTCCCCGGCATACCAGTCTGCACTCAAGAGGAAGCACGAAAGTTCCGCCCACATCCAGAGGAGCCCCGTGTCCACCTCCTAGCTCGGGAGGAGGGATCCTTTCCCTGCGTGCTCGGGAAAGAATTCCCTGCGTTTCCGGTCGCATCTCAAGAGGAGGCGCTCTCCAAAGGAAAGCCGAGAGGAACTCCAGGGTCGTTCCACCATTCCCAGAGCCCCCCAGATGTCTCAGTCCACTCCAGGGAAACCTGTTTTCCCTGCACTGCCTCGACTTTCAAGCCAAGGATCGACTCACTCCACGGTGGCACGTGGGACAGCCCTGTGGGAAAGACTCTTGGGAAAGCCCCGTGGGAAAGCCTCGTGGGAAAGCCTCGAGGGAAAGCCACAGATCCCTTGATCCAAGCGAAGGGAAGCGTGACACTGCTGCTACAGCCCGAGAGGAAAGCGCACGTGCACGCCCCCACTCGAGACGAGGACTGACTCCCCTGGGGAGACTCCGAAGTACCCCAAGATCCATGTCAGCACTGGAGAGGAATTCTCAGGTTCCGGCACCGATGCCACACAAGGTCTTAAGCCAGGGTGACACTGCTGCTACAGCTCGAGAGGAAAGCGCACGTGCAGGCCCCCACTCGAGACGAGTACTGACTCCCCTGGGGAGACTCAGAATTACCCCAAGATCCATGTCAGCACTGGAGAGGAATCCTCAGGTTCCGGCAACGACTCCACACAAGGTCTTAGGCCCCGACTTCGATGGGAGAGGAATCCCGAGAGGGCCCCCGAGCAAGTCGCCATGGGGACTGGCCTTTCCTGAGGCCACCAGAGCGGGTCCCTGAGGTCCCCGTCGTAAGTCGAGAGCACCTGCCGCAACTCGAGAAAATCCAGGAGGTTCTCCCCTCCAGGCGAGATGAGGCCCATTTCCGCTGAGGCGTCTCGAGGCTATTCACACCTAACCTCTGGAACTTCCAAAGGGTCCTTCACACCCTTTTTGCAACTCAAGAAGTTCCCCAACATACCCGTCTCCACTCGAGAGGAAGCACGAGAGTCCCGCCCACATCCAGAGGAGCCCCGTTTCCGCCTCCTAGCTCGACGGAGGGATCCTTTCCCTGGCGTGCTCGGGAAAGAATTCCCGGAGTTCGGGCGCATCTCAAGAGGAGGCGCTCTCCACAGGAAAGGCGAGAAGAAATCAAGGGTCGTGCCACCATTTCCAGAGTCCCCCAAATGTCTCAGTCCATTCCAGGGAGACCTGTTTTCCCTGCAATGCCTCCACTTTCAAGCCGAGGATCGAGTCACACCTAGGTGGCACGTGGGACAGCCCTGTGGAAAGCCTCGTGGGAAAGCCTCGTGGTAAAGCCTCGAGGGAAAGCCACAGATCCCTTGATCCACGCGAAGGGAAGCGTGATACTGCTGCTACAGCACGGGAGGAAAGCGCACGTGCCTGCCCCCACTCGAGACGAGAACTGACTCCCCTGGGGAGACTCCAGAAGTACCCCAAGATCCATCTCAGCACTGGAGAGGAATCCTCAGGTTCCGGCACTGACTCCACACAAGGTCTTAGGCCCCAGCATCGACGGGAGAGGAAACCCGAAGGCCCCCGAGCAACTCGCATGGGGACTGGCTTTACCTGAGGCCACCAGAGCGGGTCCCTGAGGTCCCCGTCGTAAGTCGAGAGCACCTGCCGCAACTCGAGAAAATCCAGGAGGTTCTCCCCTCCAGGCGAGATGAGGCCCATTTCCGCTGAGGCGTCTCGAGGCTAATCACACCTAACCTCTGGAAATTCCAAAGGGTCCTTCACACCCTTGCTGCAACTCAAGAAGTTCCCCGACATACGCAGTCTCCACTCGAGAGGAAGCACGAGAGTTCTGCCCACATCCAGAGGAGCCCCGTGTCTGCCTCCTAGCTCGAGAGGTGGGATCCTTTCCCTGCGTTTTCAGGAAAGAATTCCCTGGCGTTCCCGTCGCATCTCAAGAGGAGGCGCTCTCCACAGGAAAGCCGAGAGGAACTCCAGGGTCGTTCCACCATTCCCAGAGCCCCCCAGATGTCTCAGTCCACTCCAGGGAAACCTGTTTTCCCTGCACTGGCCTCGACTTTCAAGCCAAGGATCGACTCACTCCACGGTGGCACGTGGGACAGCCCTGTGGGAAAGACTCTTGGGAAAGCCCCGTGGGAAAGCCTCGTGGGAAAGCCTCGAGGGAAAGCCACAGATCCCTTGATCCAAGCGAAGGGAAGCGTGACACTGCTGCTACAGCCCGAGAGGAAACGCACGTGCACGCCCCCACTCGAGACGAGGACTGACTCCCCTGGGGAGACTCCGAAGTACCCCAAGATCCATGTCAGCACTGGAGAGGAATTCTCAGGTTCCGGCACCGATGCCACACAAGGTCTTAAGCCAGGGTGACACTGCTGCTACAGCTCGAGAGGAAAGCGCACGTGCAGGCCCCCACTCGAGACGAGTACTGACTCCCCTGGGGAGACTCAGAATTACCCCAAGATCCATGTCAGCACTGGAGAGGAATCCTCAGGTTCCGGCAACGACTCCACACAAGGTCTTAGGCCCCGACTTCGATGGGAGAGGAATCCCGAGAGGGCCCCGAGCAAGTCGCATGGGGACTGGCCTTTCCTGAGGCCACCAGAGCGGGTCCCTGAGGTCCCCGTCGTAAGTCGAGAGCACCTGCCGCAACTCGAGAAAATCCAGGAGGTTCTCCCCTCCAGGCGAGATGAGGCCCATTTCCGCTGAGGCGTCTCGAGGCT
Source organism: Capra hircus (assembly GCF_001704415.2). Taxonomy (NCBI): domain Eukaryota; kingdom Metazoa; phylum Chordata; class Mammalia; order Artiodactyla; family Bovidae; genus Capra; species Capra hircus. The sequence goes on along the minus strand of NW_017218800.1, from coordinate 6,768 downwards.
ATTCACACCTAACCTCTGGAACTTCCAAAGGGTCCTTCACACCCTTTTTGCAACTCAAGAAGTTCCCCAACATACCCGTCTCCACTCGAGAGGAAGCACGAGAGTCCCGCCCACATCCAGAGGAGCCCCGTTTCCGCCTCCTAGCTCGACGGAGGGATCCTTTCCCTGCGTGCTCGGGAAAGAATTCCCGGAGTTCGGGCGCATCTCAAGAGGAGGCGCTCTCCACAGGAAAGGCGAGAAGAAATCAAGGGTCGTGCCACCATTTCCAGAGTCCCCCAAATGTCTCAGTCCATTCCAGGGAAACCTGTTTTCCCTGCAATGCCTCCACTTTCAAGCCGAGGATCGAGTCACACCTAGGTGGCACGTGGGACAGCCCTGTGGAAAAGCCTCGTGGGAAAGCCTCGTGGGAAAGCCTCGAGGGAAAGCCACAGATCCCTTGATCCACGCGAAGGGAAGCGTGATACTGCTGCTACAGCACGGGAGGAAAGCGCACGTGCCTGCCCCCACTCGAGACGAGAACTGACTCCCCTGGGGAGACTCCAGAAGTACCCCAAGATCCATCTCAGCACTGGAGAGGAATCCTCAGGTTCCGGCACTGCCTCCACACAAGGTCTTAGGCCCCAGCATCAACGGGAGAGGAAACCCGAAGGCCCCCGAGCAACTCGCATGGGGACTGGCTTTACCTGAGGCCACCAGAGCGGGTCCCTGAGGTCCCCGTCGTAAGTCGAGAGCACCTGCCGCAACTCGAGAAAATCCAGGAGGTTCTCCCCTCCAGGCGAGATGAGGCCCATTTCCGCTGAGGCGTCTCGAGGCTAATCACACCTAACCTCTGGAAATTCCAAAGGGTCCTTCACACCCTTGCTGCAACTCAAGAAGTTCCCCGACATACGCGTCTCCACTCGAGAGGAAGCACGAGAGTTCTGCCCACATCCAGAGGAGCCCCGTGTCTGCCTCCTAGCTCGAGAGGTGGGATCCTTTCCCTGCGTTTTCAGGAAAGAATTCCCGGCGTTCCCGTCGCATCTCAAGAGGAGGCGCTCTCCACAGGAAAGCCGAGAGGAACTCCAGGGTCGTTCCACCATTCCCAGAGCCCCCCAGATGTCTCAGTCCACTCCAGGGAAACCTGTTTTCCCTGCACTGCCTCGACTTTCAAGCCAAGGATCGACTCACTCCACGGTGGCACGTGGGACAGCCCTGTGGGAAAGACTCTTGGGAAAGCCCCGTGGGAAAGCCTCGTGGGAAAGCCTCGAGGGAAAGCCACAGATCCCTTGATCCAAGCGAAGGGAAGCGTGACACTGCTGCTACAGCCCGAGAGGAAAACGCACGTGCACGCCCCCACTCGAGACGAGGACTGACTCCCCTGGGGAGACTCCGAAGTACCCCAAGATCCATGTCAGCACTGGAGAGGAATTCTCAGGTTCCGGCACCGATGCCACACAAGGTCTTAAGCCAGGGTGACACTGCTGCTACAGCTCGAGAGGAAAGCGCACGTGCAGGCCCCCACTCGAGACGAGTACTGACTCCCCTGGGGAGACTCAGAATTACCCCAAGATCCATGTCAGCACTGGAGAGGAATCCTCAGGTTCCGGCAACGACTCCACACAAGGTCTTAGGCCCCGACTTCGATGGGAGAGGAATCCCGAGAGGCCCCAGAACCCCTCCCATGGGGACTGGCCTTTCCTGAGGCCACCAGAGCGGTCCCTGAGGTCCCCGTCGTAAGTCGAGAGCACCTGCCGCAACTCGAGAAAATCCAGGAGGTTCTCCCCTCCAGGCGAGATGAGGCCCATTTCCGCAGAGGCGTCTCGAGGCTAATCACACCTAAACTCTGGAACTTCCAAAGGGTCCTTCACACCCTTGCTGCAACTCAAGAAGTTCCCCGACATACCCGACTCAACTCGAGCTGAAGCAAGAGAGTCCCGCCCACATCCAGAGGAGCCCCGTTTCCGCCTCATAGCTCGAGAGGAGGGATCCTTTCCCTGGGTGGTCGGGAAAGAATTCCCGGCCTTCCCGTCGCATCTCAAGTGGAGGCGCTCTCCACAGGAAAGGCGAGAGGAACTCCAGGGTCATGCCACATTCCCAGAGTCCCCCAGATGTCTCAGTCCATTCCAGGGAAACCTGTTTTCCCTGCACTGCCCCGACTTTCAAGCCAAGGATCAACTCACACCACGGTGGCACGTGTGACAGCCCTGTGAGAAAGCCTCGTGGAAGCTCGGGAAAGCCTCGTGGGAAAGCCTCGTGGGAAAGCCTCGTGGGGCCTCGTGGGAAAGCCTCGTGGAAAATCCTCGAGGGAAAGACAAAGATCCCTTTATCCACGCGAATGGAAGCGTGACACTGCTGCTACAGCTGGGGAGAAAAGCGCACGTGCATGCCCCCGCTCGAGATAAGGACTGACTCCCCTGGGTAGACTCCAGAAGTACCCCAAGATCCATGTCAGCACTGGAGAGGAATCCTCAGGTTCCGGCACTGACTCCACACAAGGTCTTAGGCCCCAGCATCGACGGGAGAGGAATCCCGAGAGGCCCCGAGCAACTCGCATGGGGACTGGCCTTTCCTGAGGCCTCCAGAGCGGGTCCCTGAGGTCCCCGTTGTAAGTCGAGAGCACCTGCCGCAACTCGAGAAAATACAGGAGGTTCTCCCCTCCAGGCGAGATGAGGCCCATTTTCGCTGAGGCGTCTCGAGGCTAGTCACACCTAACCTCTGGAACTTCCAAAGGTTCCTTCACAGCCTTGCTGCAACTCAGGAAGTTCCCCGACATACCCATCTCCACTCGAGATGAAGCACGAGAGTTCTGCTCACATCCAGAGGAGCCCCGTTTCCGCCTCTTAGCTCGAGAGGAGGGATCCTTTCCCTGCGTGGTCGGGAAAGAAATCCCGGCGTTCCCGTGGCATCTCAAGAGGAGGCAATCTCCACAGGAAAGGCGAGAGGAACTCCAGGGTCGTGCCACCATTCCCGGAGTCCCCTAGATGTCTCAGTCCATTACAGGGAAACCTGTTTTCCCTGAACTGCCTCGACTTTCAAGCCGAGGATCGACTCAATCCACGGTGGCACGTGGGACAGCCCTGTGGGAAAGCCACGTGGGAAAGCCTCGTGGGAAAGCCTCAAGGGAAAGCCACAGATCCCTTGATCCAAGCGAAGGGAAGCGTGACACTGCTGCTACAGCCCGAGAGGAAAGCGCACGTGCACGCCCCCACTCGAGACGAGGACTGACTCCCCTGGGGAGACTCCGAAGTACCCCAAGATCCATGTCAGCACTGGAGAGGAATTCTCAGGTTCCGGCACCGATGCCACACAAGGTCTTAAGCCAGGGTGACACTGCTGCTACAGCTCGAGAGGAAAGCGCACGTGCAGGCCCCCACTCGAGACGAGTACTGACTCCCCTGGGGAGACTCAGAATTACCCCAAGATCCATGTCAGCACTGGAGAGGAATCCTCAGGTTCCGGCAACGACTCCACACAAGGTCTTAGGCCCCGACTTCGATGGGAGAGGAATCCCGAGAGGGCCCGAGCAAGTCGCATGGGGACTGGCCTTTCCTGAGGCCACCAGAGCGGGTCCCTGAGGTCCCCGTCGTAAGTCGAGAGCACCTGCCGCAACTCGAGAAAATCCAGGAGGTTCTCCCCTCCAGGCGAGATGAGGCCCATTTCCGCTGAGGCGTCTCGAGGCTATTCACACCTAACCTCTGGAACTTCCAAAGGGTCCTTCACACCCTTTTTGCAACTCAAGAAGTTCCCCAACATACCCGTCTCCACTCGAGAGGAAGCACGAGAGTCCCGCCCACATCCAGAGGAGCCCCGTTTCCGCCTCCTAGCTCGACGGAGGGATCCTTTCCCTGCGTGCTCGGGAAAGAATTCCCGGAGTTCGGGGCGCATCTCAAGAGGAGGCGCTCTCCACAGGAAAGGCGAGAAGAAATCAAGGGTCGTGCCACCATTTCCAGAGTCCCCCAAATGTCTCAGTCCATTCCAGGGAAACCTGTTTTCCCTGCAATGCCTCCACTTTCAAGCCGAGGATCGAGTCACACCTAGGTGGCACGTGGGACAGCCCTGTGGAAAAGCCTCGTGGGAAAGCCTCGTGGGAAAGCCTCGAGGGAAAGCCACAGATCCCTTGATCCACGCCGAAGGGAAGCGTGATACTGCTGCTACAGCACGGGAGGAAAGCCGCACGTGCCTGTCCCCACTCGAGGACGAGAACTGACTCCCCTGGGGGAGACTCCAGAAGTACCCCAAGATCCATCTCAGCAGCTGGAGAGGAATCCTCAGGTTCCGGCACTGCCTCCGCACAAGTTCTTAGGCCCCAGCATCAACGGGAGAGGAAACCCGAAGGCCCCCGAGCAACTCGCATGGGGACTGGCTTTTCCTGAGGCCACCAGAACGGGTCCCTGAGGTTCCTGTCGTAAGTCGAGAGCACCTGCCGCAACTCGAGAAAATCCAGGAGGTTCTCCCCTCCAGGCGAGATGAGGCCCATTTGCCGCTGAGGTGTCTCGAGGCTAATCACATCTAACATCTGGAACTTCCAAAGGGTCATTCACAACCTTGCTGCAACTCAAGAAGTTCCCCGACATACGCGTCTCCACTCGAGAGGAAGCACGAGAGTTCTGCCCACATCCAGAGGAGCCCCGTGTCTGCCTCCTAGCTCGAGAGGTGGGATCCTTTCCCTGCGTTTTCAGGAAAGAATTCCCCGGCGTTCCCGTCGCATCTCAAGAGGAGGTGCTCTCCACAGGAAAGCCGAGAGGAACTCCAGGGTCGAGCCACCATTCCCAGAGTCCCCCAGATGTCTCAGTCCATTCCAGGGAAACCTGTTTTCCCTGCACTGCCTCGACTTTCAAGCCGAGGATCGACTCACACACGGTGGCACGTGGGACAGCCCTGTGAGAAAGCGTCGTGGGAAAGCCACGTGGGAAAGCCTCGAGGGAAAGCCACAGATTCCTAGATCCACGAGAAGGAAAGGGTGACACTGCTGCTACAGCTCGGGAGGAAAGCGCACATGCATGCCACCACTCGAGACAAGGACTAACTCCACTGAGGAGACTCCAGAAGTACCCCCAGATTCACGTAAGCACTGGAGAGGAATCCTCATGTTCCGGCACTGGCTCCACAGAAGATCTTAGGCCCCGGCATCGACGGGAGAGGAATCCCGAGAGGCCCCCGAGCAACTCGCATGGGGACTGGCCTTTCCTGAGGCCACCAGAGCAGGTTCCTTAGGTCCGCATCGTAAGTCGAGAGCACCTGCCGCAACTCGAGAAAATCCAGGAGGTTCTCCCCTCCAGGCGAGATGAGGCCCATTTCCGCTGAGGCATCTCGAGGCTATTCACACCTAAACTCTGGAACTTCCAAAGGGTCCTTCACACCCTTCCTGCAACTCAAGAAGTTCCCCGACATACCCGTCTCCACTTGAGAGGAAGTACGAGAGTCCCGCCCACATCCAAAGGAGCCCATTTTCCGCCTCCTAGCTCGACGGAGGGATCCTTTCCCTGCGTGATCGGGAAAGAATTCGCGGCCTTCCTGTCGCATCTCAAGAGGAGGCGCTGAACACAGGAAAGGCGAGAGGAACTCCAGGCTCGTGCCACCATTCCCAGAGTCCCCCAGATGTCTCAGTCCATTGCAGGGAAACCTGTCTTCCCTGCACTGCCTCGACTTTCAAGCCGAGGATCGACTCACACCACGGTGGCACGTGGGACAGCCCTGTGGGAAAGGCTCGTGGGAAAGCCCCGTGGGAAAGCCTCGTGGGAAATCCTCGAGGGAAAGCCACATATCCCTTGATCCAGGCGAAGGGAATCGTGACTCTGCTGCTACATCTTGAGAGGAAAGCGTACGTTCATGCCCCCACTCGAGACGAGGACCTACTCCCCTGGGGAGATTCCAGAAGTACCCCAAGATCCATTTCATCACTGGAGAGGAATCCTCAGGTTCCGGCACCTGCTGGGAGCCAGTGTGAGGAATCCCGCCCGTGACAAGGTCATGAGGAAGGAAGCTGACATACGCAAGGCGTGCTCAGACTTCAGGGACCCCTCTGGAAATTCCTAAGCACGTACCCCAACAAAAATCTGCCGGCTTTTGTGCTCTGCTTTTCCACTCTTCTGACATTTTCTGGAAAAAGTCAAATCAGGGCTTTAGTCTTCTGCATTTGAAAGAGTGTTTCAATCCAAAAAACCCCTCCGATGGCTTTCTAGCCTGCCTGCAGGACTCCTACAGCTGCGCATGTGATTGTTTGAGGCTCCTGACCGCAGGAGGCACAGGAAGCTTAAAACATCCTAGGAATGTAGGAGGCTTTCGAGGAGTCAAAATCTTTAGAATAGGACTGATTAATGGTTTCATTTTTTGGGTCAATGCTTGCTGCCAAATTTTCATATCCTTTATTTTTAGATATAGTTGGTATATAGAAAACAAGTAGTAGACCTGGTATTAGCAACATTAGATCTTTGAGTTAAGTAGCCTTCTTTGTTATATCCACTGCACTTTGTTCTATTAGAGATGTACTTTAATGCCTTTAAGGAGATGCAGATTAAAAAAAAACACTTCAGGGGAAACAAAATTAACATTCATTAAGGAAGAGAGCCAAAAAGTGTTAACAAGCCTCTTGGCCAAAAGATAATGTAAATCACCTGAGACCTTTTGTATACAAAATGATATACGGAAAGAATCTGGGTTGCGAACGCTACATAATTTTGTGTTACCCATTGATCTCCGTGTTTATCAAAAGTATAAAGGCCTTCTGAACAATAAAGGATGGGGTCCAGTTTCTCGAACTAGTCTCTCGGCCTGGTTTCTTGGACTCTG
>NW_017218799.1:0-11713 GCF_001704415.2 Capra hircus | reverse complement strand
ACAGCCCTGCGGGAAAGCTCTGTGGGAAAGCCTCGAGAGAAAGCCACAGATCCCTTGATCCACACAAAGGGAAGCGCTACACTGCTGCTACAGCTCGGAGGAAAGCGCTGTACATCCCCACTCGAGACCGAGCCTGACTCCCCTGGGAGACTCCAGAAGTACCCCAAGATCCATGTTGACTGAGAGGAATCCTCAGGTTCGGCCCGACTCCACACAAGGTCTTAGGCCCCGGGATCGACGGGAGAGGAATCCCGAGAGGCCCCGGGCAACTCGCATGGGACTGGCCTTTCCTGAGGCCACCAGAGCGGGTCCCTGAGGTCCCCGTCGTAAGTCGAGAGCACCTGCCGCACTCGAGAAAATCCAGGAGGTTCTCCCCTCCAGGCGAGATGAGGCCCATTTCCGCTGAGGCGTCTCGAGGCTAATCACACCTAACCTCTGGAACTTCCAAAGGGTCCTTCACACCCTTGCTGCAACTCAAGAAGTTCCCCGACATACCCGTCTCCACTCGAGAGGAAAGCACGAGAGTCACCGCCCACATCCAGAGGAGCCCCGTTTCCGCCTCCTAGCTCGAGAGGAGGGATCCTTTCCCTGCGTGGTCGGGAAAGAATTCCCGAAGTTCCCGTCGCATCTCAAGAGGAGGCGCTCTCCACAGGAAAGGCGAGAGGAACTCCAGGGTCGTGCCACCATTCCCAGAGTCCCCCAGATGTCTCCAGTCCATTCCAGGGAAAACCTGTTTTCCCTGCACTGCATCGGCTTTCAAGCCAAGGATCGACTCACACCACGGTGGCACGTGGGACAGCCCTGTGGGAAAGCCTCGAGGGATAGCCTCGTGGGAAAGCCTCGTGGGAAAGCCTCCTGGGAAAGCCTCAATGGAAAGCCACAGATCCCTTGATCCACGCGAAGGGAAGTGCCAAACAGCTGCCACAGCTAGGGAGGAAAGGCACGTGCATACCCCTCTCGAGACGAGGGACTGACTCCCCTGGGGAGACTCCAGAAGTACCCCAAGATCCATGTCAGCACTGGAGAGGAAAGCTCACGTTCCGGCACCGAATCCACACCAGGTCTTAGGCCCCAGCATCGACGGGAGAGGAATCCCGAGAGGCCCGCGAGCAACTCGCATGGGGACTGGCCTTTCCTGAGGCCACCGGAGCAGGTCCCTGAGGTCCCCGTCAGAAGTCAAGAGCACCTGCCGCAACTCGAGAAAATCCGGGAGGTTCTCCCCTCCAGGCGAGATGAGGAACATTTCCATTGAGGCGTCTCGAGGCTATTCACACTTAAAGTCTGGAACTTCCAAAGGGTCCTTCACACCCTTGCTGCAACTGAAGAAGTTCCCCGACATACCCGGACTCCACTCGAGAGGAAGCACGAGAGTCCCGCCCACATACAGAGGAGCCCCGTTTAGGGCCTCCTAGATTGAGAGGTGGGATCCTTTCCCTGCGTGGTCGGGAAAGAATTCCCGGCGTTCCCGTCGCATCTCAAGAGGAGGCGCTCTCCACAAGAAAGGCGAGAGGAACTCCAGGGTCGTGCCACCATTCCCAGAGTCCCCCAGATGTCTCAGTCCATTCCAGGGAAACCTGTCTTCCCTGCACTGCCTCGACTTTCAAGCCGTGGATCGACTCACACCACGGTGGCTCGTGGGATAGCCCTGTGGGAAAACTTCCTGGGAAAGCCTCCTGGGAAAGCCTCAAGGGAAAGCCACAGATCCCTTGATCCACAAGAAGGGAAGCGTGACACTGCTGTTACAGCTCGGGAGGAAAGCGCACGTGCATGCCCCCACTCGAGACGAGGACTGACTCCCCTGGAGAGACTCCAGAAGTACCCCAAGATCCATGTCAGCAATGGAGAGGAATCCTCAGGGTCCGGGACCGACTCCACACAAGGTCTTAGGCCCCGGCATCGACGGGAGAGGAATCCCGAGAGGCCCCCGAGCAACTCGCATGGGGACTGGCCTTTCCTGAGGCCACCAGAGCGGGTCCCTGAGATCCCCGATGTAAGTCGAGAGCACCTGTCGCAACTCGAGAAAATCCAGGAGGTTCTCCCCTCCAGGCGAGATGAGGCCCATTTCCGCTGAGGAGTCTTGAGGCTAATCACATCTAACATTCTGGAACTTCCAAAGGGTCCCTCACACCTTTGCTGCAACTCAAGAAGTTCCCCGACATACCCGTCTCCATTCGAGAGGAAGCACGAGAGTCCCGCCCACAACCAGAGGTGCCGCGTTTCCGCCTCCTAGCTCGAGAGGAGGAATCCTTTCCCTGCGTGATCGGGGAAAGAATTCCCAGTGTTCCCGTTGCATCTCAAGAGGAGGCCCTCTCCACAGGAAAGGCGATAGGAACTCCAGTGTCGTGTCACCATTCCCAGAGCACCCAGAATTCTCAGTCCATTCCAGGGAAACCTGTTTTCCCTGCACTGCCTCGACTTTCAAGCCGAGGATCGACTCACATCACGGTGGCACATGGGACAGCCCTGTGGGAAAGCCTGGTGGGAAAGCCTCGTGGGAAAGCCTCGTGGGAATGCCTCGAAGGAAAGCCACAGATCCTTTGATCCATGGGAAGGGAAGCGTGACACTGCTGCTACAGCTGGGAGGAAAGCACACGTGCATGCCCCCACTCGAGAGGAGGACTGACTCCCCTGGGGAGACTGCAGAAGTACCCCAAGATCCATGTCAGCACTGGAGAGGAATCCTCAGTTTCGGCACCGACTCCACACAAGGTCTTAGGCCCCGGCATCGACGGGAGAGGAATCCCGAGAGGCCCCCGAGCAACTCGCATGGGGACTGGGCTTTCCTGAGGCCACCAGAGCGGGTCCCTGATGTCCCCGTCGTAAGTCGAGAGCACCTGCCGCAACTTGAGAAAATCCAGGAGGTTCTCCCCTCCAGGCGAGATGAGGCCCATTTGCGCTGAGGCCTCTCGAGGCTAATGACACCTAACTTCTGGAACTTCCAAAGGGTCCTTCACACCCTTGCTGCAACTCAAAAAGTTCCCCGACATACCCGTCTCCACTCGAGAGGAAGCACGAGAGTCCCGCCCACATCCAGAGGAGCCCGTTTCCGCCTCCTAGCTCGAGAGGAGGGATCCTTTCCCTGCGTGGTCGGGAAAGAATTCCCGGCGTTTCCATCGCATCTCAAGAGGAGGCGCTCTCCACAGGAAAGGCTAGAGGAACTCCAGGGTCGTGCCATCATTCCCAGAGTCCCCGAGATGTCTCAGTGCCATTCCAGGGAAACCTGTTTTCCCTGCACTGCCTCGACTTTCAAGCCGAGGATCGACTCACACCACGGTGGCACGTGGGACAGCCCTGTGGGAAAGCCTCGTGGGAAAGCCTCGTGGGAAAACCTCCAGGGAAAGCCACAGATCCCTTGATCCACGCGAAGGGAAGCGCGACACTGCTGCTACAGCTCGGGAGGAAAGCGCACGTGCATGCCCCCACTCGAGACGAGGACTGACTCCCCTGGGGAGACTGCAGAATTACCCCAAGATCCTTTTCAGCGCTGGAGAGGAATGCTCAGGTTCCGGCAAAGACTCCACACAAGGTCTTAGGCCCCGGCATCGACGGGAGAGGAATCCCAGAGAGTCCGCCAAGCAACTCGCTTGGGGACTGTCCTTTCCTGAGGATCACCAGAGCGGGTCCCTGTGGTCTCCGTCGTAAGTCGTGAGCACCTGCCGCCACTCGAGAAAATCCAGGAGGTTCTCCCCTCCAGGCGAGGTGAGGCCCATTTCCGCTGAGGCGTCTCGAGGCTAATCACACCTAACCTCTGGAACTTCCAAAGGGTCCTTCACACCCTTGCTGCAACTCAAGAATTTTCCCCGACATACCCATCTCCACTCGAGAGGAAGCTCGAGAGTTCTGCCCACATCCAGAGGAGCCCCGTTTCCACCTCCTAGCTCGAGAGGAGGGATCCTTTCCCTGCGTTTTCGGGAAAGAATTCCTGGCGATCCCGTCGCATCTCAAGAGGAGGCGCTCTCCACAGGAAAGGCGAGAGGAACTCCAAGGTCGTGCCACCATTCCCAGAGTCCCCCAGATGTCTCAGTCCATTCCAGGGAAACCTGTTATCCCTGCACTGCCTCGACTTTCAAGCTGAGGATCAACTCACACCACGGTGGCACGTGGGACAGCCCTGTGGAAAGCCTCGTGGAAAGCCTCGTGGGAAAGCCTCGAGGGAAAGCCACATATCCGTTGATCCACGCGACGGTGAAGCGCCACATTGCTGTTACAGCTCAGGAGGAAAGCGCACGTGCATGCCCCCACTTGAGACGAGGACTGACTCCCTTGTGGAGACTGCAGAAGTACCCCAAGATCCATGTCATCACTGGAAGAAGAATGCTCAGGTTCTGGCACCGACTCCACACAAGGTCTTAGGCCCCGGCATCGACTGGAGAGGAATCCCGAGAGGCCCCCGAGCAGCTCGCAAGGGGACTAGCCATTCCTGAGGGAACCAGAGCGTGTCCCTGAGGTCCCCGTACGTAAGTCGTGAGCACCAGCCGCAACTCGAGAAAATCCAGGAGGTTCTCCCCTAGAGGCGAGATGAGGCCCATTTCCGCTGAGGCGAATCGAGGCTAATCACACCTAACTATCTGGAACTTCCAAAGGGTCCTTCACACCCTTGCTGCAACTCAAGAAGTTCCCCGACATACCCGTCTCCACTCGAGAGGAAGCACGAGAGTTCTGCCCACATCCAGAGGAGCCCCAGTTTCCGCCTCCTAGCTCGAGAGGAGGGATCCTTTCCCTGCTTGGTCGGGGAAAGAATTCCCGGCGTTCCCGTCGCATCTCAAGAGGAGGCGCTCTCCACAGGAAAGGCGAGAGGAACTCCAGGGTCGTGCCACCATTCCCAGAGTCCCCCAGATGTCTCAGTCCATTCCAGGGAAACCTGTTTTCCCTGCACTGCCTCGACCTTCATAGCCGAGGATCGACTCACACCACGGTGGCATCGTGGGACAGCCCTGTGGGAAAGCCTCGTGGGAAAGCCGTCGAGGGAAAGCCACAGATCCCTTGATCCAAGCGAAGGGAAGCGTGACACTGCTGCTACAGGCTCGAGAGGAAAGTCGCACGTGCATGCCCCCACTCGAGACGAGGACTGACTCCCCTGGGGAGACTCCAGAAGTACCCCAATGATCCATGTCAGCACTGGAGAGGAAAGCTCACGTTCCGGCACCGAATCCACGCCAAGGTCTTAGGCCCCTGCATCGGACGGGAGAGGAATCCCGAGAGGCCCCCGAGCAACTCGCACTGGGGACTGGCCTTTCCATGAGGCCACCAGAGCAGGTCCCTGAGGTCCCCGTCAGTAAGTCGAGAGCACCTGCCACAACTCGAGAAAATCCAGGAGGTTCTCCCCTCCAGGCGAGATGAGGCCCATTTCCGCTGAGGCGTCTCGAGGCTAATACACCTAACCTCTGGAACTTCCAAAGGGTCCTTCACACCCTTGCTGCAACTCAACAAGTTCCCCGACATACCCGTCTCCACTCGAGAGGAAGCACGAGAGTTCCCGCCCACATCCAGAGGAGCCCCGTTTCCGCCTCCTAGCTCCAGAGGAGGGATCCTTTCCCTGCGTGGTCGGGGAAAGAATTCCCGGCGTTCCCGTCAGCATCTCAAGAGGAGGCGCTCTCCACAGGAAAGGCGAGAGGAACTCCAGGGTCGTGCCACCATTCCCAGAGTCCCCCAGATGTCTCAGTCCATTCCAGGGAAACCTGTTTTCCCTGCACTGCCTCGACTTTCAAGCCGAGGATCGACTCACACCACGGTGGCACGTGGGACATCCCTGTGGGAAAGCCTCGTGGGAAAGCCTCGTGGGAAAGCCACAGATCCCTTGATCCACTCCGAATGGGAAAGCATGACACTGCTGCTACAGCTCGGGAGGAAAGGCACACGTGCATGCCCCCACTCGAGACGAGGACTGACTCCCCTGGGAGACTCAAGAAGTACCCCAAGATCCATGTCAGCACTGGAGAGGAATCCTCAGGTTCCGGCACCGACTCCACACAAGGTCTTAGGCCCCGGCATCGCACGGGAGAGGAATCCCGAGAGGCCCCCGAGCAACTCGCATGGGGATTGGCCTTTCCTGAGGCCACCAGAGCTGGTACCTGAGGTCGCCGTCGTAAGTCGAGAGCACCTGCCGCAACTCGAGAAAATCCAGGAGCTTCTCCCCTCCAGGCGAGATGAGGCCCACTTCCGATGAGGCATGGAGGCTAATCACACTTAACCCCTGGAACTTCGAAAGGGTCCTTCACACCCTTGCTGCAACTCAAGAAGTTCCCTGACATACCCGTCTCCACTCGAGAGGAAGCACGAGAGTCCCGCCCACATCCAGAGGAGCCCCGTTTGCGCCTCCTATCTCGAGAGGAGGGATCCTTCCCCTGAGTGCTCGGGATAGAATTCCCAGTGTTCCGTCGCATCTGAAAGAGGAGGCGCTCTCCACAGGAAAGGCGAGAGGAACTCCAGGGTCGTGCCACCATTCCCAGAGTCCCCCAGATATATCAGTCCATTACAGGGAAACCTGTTTTCCCTGCACTGCCTCGAACTTTCAAGCTGCGGATCTAGTCACACTACAGTGTGCACGTGGGACAGCCCTGTGGGAAAGCCTCGAGGGAAAGCCACAGATCATTTTATCCACGCGAAGGGAAGCGCGACACTGCTGCTACAGCTCGGGAGGAAAGCGCACGTGCATGCCCCCTCTCGAGTCGAGGACTGACTCCCTTGGGCAGACTCCAGAAGAACCCCAAGATCCATGTCAGCACTGGAGAGGAATGCTCAGGTTACGGCACCGATTCCACACAAGACCTTAGGCCCCGGCATCGATGGGAGAGGAACCCGAGAGGCCCCCGAGCAACTCGCATGGGGACTGGACTTTCCTGAGGCCACCAGAGCGGGTCCCTGAGGTCCCCGTCGTAAGTCGAGAGCACCTGCCGCAACTCGAGAAATATCCAGGAGGTTCTCGCCTCCAGGCGAGATGAGGCCCATTTCCGCTGAGGCGTCTCGAGGCTAATAACACCTAACCTCTGGAACTTCCAAAGGGTCCTTCACACCCTTGCTTCAACTCAAGTAGTTCCCCGACTTACCCGTCTCCACTCGAGAGGAAGCACGAGAGTCCTGCCCACATCCGGAGGAGACCCTTTTCTGACACCTAGCTCAAGAGGAGGGATCCTTTCCCTGCGTGGTCGGGAAAGATTTCCCGGCGTTTCCGTCGCATCTCAAGAGGAGGCGCTCTCCACAGGAAAGGCGAGAGGAACTCCAGGGTCGTGCCACCATTCCCAGAGTCCCACAGATCTCTCAGTCCATTCCAGGAAAACCGGTTTTCCCTGCACTGCCTCGACTTTCAAGCCGATGATCGACTCACACCACGGTGGCACGTGGGACAGCCCTGTGGGAAAGCCTCGTGGGAAAGCCTCGTGGGAAAGCCTCGAAGGAAAGCCACAGATCCCTTAATCCACGCGAAGGGAAGCGTGACACTGCTGCTAGAGCTCAGGAGGAAAGCGCACGTGCATGCCTCCACTCGAGACGAGGACTGAGTCCTCTGGGGAGACTCCAGAAGTACCCCAAGATCCATGTCAGCACTGGAGAGGAATCCTCAGGTTCTGGCACCGAATCCACACAAGATCTTACGCCCCGGCATCGACGGGAGAGGAGTCCTGAGGGGCCCCCGAGCAACTCGCATGGGGACTGGCCTTTCCTGAGGCCACCAGAGCGGGTCCCTGAGGTCCCCGTCGTAAGTCAAGAGAACCTGCCTGCAACTCGACAAAATCCAGGAGGTTCTCCCCTCCAGGCGAGATGAGGCCCATTTCCACTGAGGCGTCTCGAACCTAATCACACGTAAACTCTGGAACTAATATAGGGTCCTTCACACCCTTGCTGCAACTCAAGAAGTTCCCCCACATACCCGTCTCCACTCGAGAGGAAGCACGAGAGTCCTGCCCACATCCAGAGGAGTCCCCTTTCCGCCTCCTAGCTTGAGAGGAGGGATCCTTTCCCTGCGTATTCGGGAAAGAATTCCCGGGGTTCCAGTCGCATCTCAAGAGGAGGCGACCTCCACAGGAAAGGCGAGAGGAACTCCAGCGGTCGTGCCACCATTCCCAGAGTCCCCCAGATGTCTCAGTCCATTCCAGGGAAACCTGTTTTCCCTGCACTGCCTCGACTTTCAAGCCGAGGATCGACTCACACCACGGTGGCACGTGGGACAGACCTGTGGGAAAGCCTCGTGGGAAAGCCTCGTGGGAAAGCCTCGAGGGAAAGCCTCGTGGAAAGCCTATAGGGAAAGCCACAGATCCCTTGATCCACGCGAAGGGAAGGCGTGACACTGCTGCTACAGCTCGGGAGGAAAGCGCACGTGCATGCCCCCACTCGAGACGAGGACTGACTCCACTGGGGAGACTCCAGAAGTACCCCAAGATCCATGTCAGCACTGGAGAGGAATCCTCAGGTTCCGGCACCGACTCCACACAAGATCTTAGGCCCCGGCATCGACGGGAGAGGAATCCCGAGAGGCCCCCGAGCAACTCGCATGGGACTGGCCTTTCCTGAGGCCACCAGAGCGGGTCCCTGAGGTCCCCGTCGTAAGTCGAGAGCACCTGCCGCAACTCGAGAAAATCCAGGAGGTTCTCCCCTCCAGGCGAGATGAGGCCCATTTCCGCTGAGGCGTCTCGAGGCTAATCACACCTAACCTCTGGAACTTCCAAAGGGTCCTTCACACCCTTGCTGCAAACTCAAGAAGTTCCCCGACATACCCGTCTCCACTCGAGAGGAAGCACGAGAGTCCTGCCCACATCCAGAGGAGCCCCGTTTCCGCCTCCTAGCTCGAGAGGAGGGATCCTTTCCCTGCGTGTTCGGGAAAGAATTCCGGCGTTTCCCGTCGCATCTCAAGAGGAGGCGCTCTCCACAGGAAAGGCGAGAGGAACTCCAGGTCTGTGCCACCATTCCCAGAGTCCCCCAGATGTCTCAGTCCATTCCAGGGAAACCTGTTTTCCCTGCACTGCCTCGACTTTCAAGCCGAGGATCGACTCACACCATGGTGGCACGTGGACAGCCCTGTGGGAAAGCCTCGTGGGAAAGCCTCGTGGGAAAGCCTCGAGGGAAAGCCACATGATCCCTTGATCCACGCGAAGGGAAGCGTGACACTGCTGCTACAGCTCGGGAGGAAAGCACACCGTGCATGCCCCCACTCGAGACGAGGACTGACTCCCCTGGGGAGACTCCAGAAGTACCCCAAGATCCGATGTCAGCACTGGAGCAGGAATCCTCAGGTTCCGCACCGCATCCACACAAGATCTTAGGCCCCGGCATCGACGGGAGAGGAATCCCGAGGGGACCCCGGAGCAACTCCATGGGGACTGGCCTTTCCTGAGGCCACCAGAGCGGGTCCCTGAGGTCCCCGTCGTAATTCGAGAGCACCTGCCGCAACTCGAGAAAATCCAGGAGGTTCTCCCCTCCAGGCGAGATGAGGCCCATTTCCGCTGAGGCGTCTCGAGGCTAATCACACCTAACACCTCTGGGAACTTCCAAAGGGTCCTTCACACCCTTGCTGGCAACTCAAGAAGTTCCCCGACATACCCGTCTCCCACTCGAGAGGAAGCACTGATGAGTTCCGCCCACATCCAGAGGAGCCCCGTTTCCGCCTCCTAGCTCGAGAAGGAGGGATCCTTTCCCTGCGTAGGTCGGGAAAGAATTCCCGGCGTTCCCGTCGCATTCTCAAGAGGAGGCGCTCTCCACAGGAAAGGCGAGAGGAACTCCAGCGTCGTGCCACCATTCCCAGAGTCCCCCAGATGTCTCAGTCCATTCCAGGGAAACCTGTTTTCCCTGCACTGCCTCGACTTTCAAGCCAGAGGATCGACTCACACCACGGTGGCACGTGGGACAGCCCTGTGGGAAAGCCTCGTGGGAAAGCCTCGTGGGGGAAAGCCTCGGGGAGGAGGGAAAGCCACAGATCCCTTGATCCAACGCGAAGGGAAGCGTGACACTGCTGCTACAGCTCGGGAGGAAAGCGCACCGTGCATGCCCCCACTCGAGACGAGGGACTGACTCCCCTGGGGAGACTCCAGAAGTACCCCAAGATCCATGTCAGCACTGGAGAGGAATCCTCAGGTTCCGGCACCGACTCCACACAAGGTCTTAGGCCCGGCATCGACACAGGGAGAGTGAATCCCGAGAGGCCCCCCGAGCAACTCGCATGGGGACTGGCCTTTCCTGAGGCCACCAGAGCGGGTCCCTGAGGTCCCCGTCGTAAGTCGAGAGCACCTGCGCAACTCGAGAAAATCCAGGAGGTTCTCCCCTCCAGGCGAGATGAGGCCCATTTCCGCTGAGGCGTCTCCGGCTAATTCACACCTAACCTCTGGAACTTCCAAAGGGTCCTTCAGACCCTTGTGCAACTCAAGAAGTTCCCCGACATACCCGTCTCCACTCGAGAGAAGCACGAGAGTCCCGCCCACATCCCAGAGGAGCCCCGTTTCCGCCTCCTAGCTCGACGAGGAGGATCCTTTCCCTGCCGTGGTCGGGAAAGAATTCCGGCGTTTCCGTCGCAATCTCAAGAGAGGCGCTCTCCACAGGAAAGGCGAGAGAACTCCAGGGTCGTGCCACCATTTCCCAGAGTCCCCCAGATGTCTCAGTCCATTCCAGGGAAACCTGTTTTCCCTGCACTGCCTCACCTTCAAGCCGAGGATCGACTCACACCACGGTGGCACGTGGACAGGCCCTGTGGGAAAGCCTCAGGGAAAGCCTCGTGGGGAAAGCCTCGAGGGAAAGCCACCAGATCCCTTGATCCACGCGAAGGGAAGCGTGACACTGCTGCTACAGCTCGGAGGAAAGCGCACGTGCATGCCCCACTCGAGACGAGGACTGACTCCCCTGGGGAGACTCCAGAAGTACCCAAGATCCATGTCAGCACTGGAGAGGAATCTCAGGTTCCGGCACCGACACCACACAAGGTCTTAGGCCCCGCATCGACGGGAGAGGAATCCGAGAGGCCTCCGAGCAACTCGCATGGGACTGGCCTTTCCTGAGGCCACCAGAGCGGGTCCCTGAGGTCCCGTCGTAAGTCGAGAGCACCTGCCGCAACTCGAGAAAATCCAGGAGGTTCTCCCTCCAGGCGAGATGAGGCCCATTTCCGCTGAGGCTTCTCGAGGCTAATCACATCCTAACTCTGGAACTTCCAAAGGGTCCTTCACACCCTTGCTGCAAACTCAAGAAGTTCCCCGACATACCCGTCTCCACTCGAGAGGAAGCACGAGAGTCCCGCCACATCCAGAGGAGCCCCGTTTCCGCCTCCTAGCTCGAGAGGAGGGATCCTTTCCTGCGTGGTCGGGAAAGAATTCCCGGCGTTTCCGTCGCATCTCAAGAGGAGGCGCTCTCCACAGGAAAGGCGAGAGGAACTCCAGGGTCGTGCCACCATTCCAGAGTCCCCCAGATGTCTCAGTCCATTCCAGGGAAACCTGTTTTCCCTGCACTGCCTCGACTTTCAAGCCGAGGATCGACTCACACCACGGTGCACGTGGGACAGCCCTGTGGGAAAGCCTCAAAGCCCTCGTGGGAAAGCCTCGAGGGAAAGCCACAGATCCCTTGATCCACGCGAAGGAAAGCGTGACACTGCTGCTACAGCTCGGGAGGAAACGCACGTGCATGCCCCACTCGAGACGAGGACTGACTCCCCTGGGGAGACTCCAGAAGTACCCAAGATCATGTCAGCACTGGAGAGGAATCCTCAGGTTCCGGCACTGATCCACACAAGGTCTTAGGCCCC